>NC_053026.1:244073464-244229878 GCF_003073215.2 Triticum urartu | reverse complement strand
AGAGTTTTTGACAACTCTACCCCTGATGAAGTTCTTCTTGTCTTTCCTGAACTTATGGCGAGGATCCAGGAACTGTCTATGCATGTCGAAGCAAGAAAACTTGCGACCGGCCTGAAGCCAACGAAACTCAAGAGCTCCCTTGCATGTGGGGCATGGGAACCTTCCATGCACACACCAGCCAACGAATAGCGCATACGCCGGCAAGTCATGCGTCGAGTACATGTACCAGACACGCATTATGAAGTTCCGTTTGCTAAAGGCGTCGTATGTCTTGAACCCATTATCCCAGGCTTCTTGCAATTCGTCCTTAAGCGGCTGCATGTACACATTCATATTTTTGCCCGGATAGTTGGGTCCTAGAATTATCAACGTCAGGAAAATGTTCTTTCTTTGCATAATCTGTCCGGGGGGGAGATTGAGTGGAAAGACAAATACGGGCCAACAACTGTATTGGGCTACCGTCATACCAAACACACTGAACCCATCCGTGCCGATGCCGACTCGAGGATGCCTCGGATCTGCCGCTTTGTCAGCATGTAATTCATCAAACTTTTTCCACGCAACACCATCCGATGTGTGTACCATCATCAGATTCCCATCTGCATCTAGTTCGGTTCTTTTGCCTATTTTGTGCCATGTCATCTGTCTGGCCGTCTCTTTGACCATGAAAAGACGTTGAAGTCTTGGTACGATTGGCATATACCGAAGAACAGTAACGGGGATTTTGGTCTGTGTCTTCTCACCCATACCGTTGTCTACCACAATATACCTGGAAGACTTGCAAATGGGACAATAGTTCAAGTCCGCATAGTCAAGCCTAAATAAGGCACATCCTTTCTCACAGGCATGTATCTTCTCATAGGGCATCTTCAGTGCACGGAGGATTTTGTCCGACTGGTACAGGTTTGCAGGCATTACATGGCCTTTGGGTAGAAAGCATCCAAATACTGTCATAATTGCGTCATAGCATTCTCTGCCCAAGTTGAAGTGAGCCTTCAGAGCCATTACTTGTGAGATGGCATCCAACTGACAAAGCTCAGTGTGCTCGTGGAGAGGACGTTTCGAAGACTCCAACATTTCATTGAAGGCCTTTGCAGATTCCTCCATCTCCTCGTCCGAATCCCGAGCATCATCATAGCCTTGCACCATGTTTTCCATCCCGGTACCATGCTCGTCGGTGCGACGACGATCCACCTCAGCTCGGTCACGTTGGGCAGACTCACCATGAAATGTCCACACCGTATAATCGGGCGTAAAACCACTCTTCTGCAGGTGTTTGCCCATTTCAGCCTCTGTCTTCTTTTCCCAATTGCTGCACCGGAAACAGGGGCACCAGGTTTTCTTTTGGCCATTTGCAAATGCGGCTTGCACAAACCCCTTAGTTTTTGTGAACCATTCAGCGCTCCATTTGTTCTGACCAGTGTGACCGGTATACATCCAAGCACGGTCACTCATCTTGACTTTCAGAGCTACTGGACACACAACAATTATATATGTAATTCACCATGTATATATTCATCAGTTGATCTACTTTGTCAATTTTATTACGTCCATGCAACCTACACTCTAATAGGTAATGATAGGTCCTAATCCCACCCGTGTATGTGTAGATTGGGTTTATTTTCCCATGCTATGCTCCGGATCCGACGCAAAATTTCGGCAGCACCTCCCCGCTGTTCTCCTGATACACGTCTCTGCAATAAACAGAGAGGATGTGTACCCGGAGAACAACAGGGGAGGCACTGACGAAATATATGCGTCGGATCCAGAGCAAAGCATATGGGAAAACAAACCCAATCTACACATACTCGGGCTGTCCATGGATAGCGTTGGACAATTCGAAAGAATCAAGGTTATATATATGCAAATGCATGCATATTTATAACTGTGATGCTTTCAAACGGGAGACACATATTGGTTACGCATACTGATGATTCAAGACACATACATAGCTAGCTATCAAGTTTCATCGGAATAGATCAAATAATTAATGGGGGAGGAGGACTTGTCATTTGTGCTCACCCACGAACGAAGGGGCAGAGCTCGTCAAACGCATGGCGAGGTCGTCGAACACCAAACCTCGCAGCGATGAAACAACTGCACATTTAAAACTACACGATCAACACAATTATATATGATGTTTTTCATAACAAAATCGAAAAATATATGACCTAACTAATAATTCACAAATATATGACCCCGTCGGCCTCTGGAAGGCCAAAGAACACCTTTACGGGAGGTGTCGGTGGTCGGGGTGTCCTGTCGGTGTCGGGGTGCCGTGTCGGGGTCGGGGTGCTGTTTCGGGGTCGGGGGGTCGGGGTGTCGTGTCGATGTCGGGGTAGTGCCGTGTCGGTGTCGAGGAAGCACTTACAAACAATTTTGATTCTCAACTACCAACCGGTCGTCGGTGTACGGAAATGCGGCTTTGGGGTGTAGGATGCCCCGTGTCCAGCTTTCGCAACTCAACGCGTGTCAAGTTGTTCCTCTGCTCAGGGAGGTTTGGTGTTGTTTCCCGGAGGTCCGGTCCTCTTTACCAGGAAACATTGCTCAAGGTTTCCTCGCCAACCTCCAAGTCTCGATGCACTTGTCTTGGTTGACTCGTTGGACAATCAACTTCTTGCTCAACTTCTATGGTGAAGAAGGTGAAGATTGGGATTGCCAAGAGTCAACCCAAGACAAGTGCTATCGCCTTGATGACAAGGATACTCTATTCTTCGAGGATCGCATTGTTGTGCCTAAAGGTGACCTTCGTAAAGTCATTATGAACGAGGCTCACAATTCACTCCTCTCTATCCACCCTGGAAGTACAAAGATGTACCATGACCTCAAGCAGTCATATTGGTGGACTCGAATGAAGCGCGAGATTGCTCAGTTCGTGAATGAATGTGATGTCTGCAGAAGAGTAAAAGCAGAACACCAACGACCAGCTGGTCTCCTCCAACCTCTTGCCATTCCAGAATGGAAGTTTGACCATATTGAGATGGACTTCGTGACTGGATTCCCCAAGTCCAAGCGTGGCAATGATGCTATCTTCGTTGTCATCGACAACTCACTAAAGTGGCTCATTTCCTTCCTATCAAAGAATCTATCACAGCAGCTCAGTTGGCAGAGCTATATACCTCCAGGATTGTCTCTCTGCACGGCATTCCGCAGTTGATATCTTCAGATCATGGCAGCATCTTTACATCCAAGTTCTGGGATTCTTTTCAGAAGGCCATGGGCACCAACATCCGCTTCAGCACAGCTTTTCATCCTCAAACTAGTTGCCAAGTCGAGCGAGTCAATCAGATTCTTGAAGATATGCTCAGGTCTTGCGTCATTTCTTTTGGTATGAAGTGGGAAGATTGTCTTCCATATGCCGAGTTCTCCTACAACAACATCTTCCAAGTGAGTTCGGGCAAGGCCCCATTCGAGGATTCTTCGTATTGGCAGGAATCCAAGGTGCAGCACGTACTAATCTAAATGGTTCACGCAGACGGACTAGGTTGCTCAGAGGTCGGAGGTCTTTTTTCCCTTTTCTTTCTCTATCCTCTTCTTCCTTTTTTCTTCCTTTTCTTCCTTTTTTGCGCCTACCTTGTTTCCCCAATTCCTTTCCTCTGGATACATGACGTTTGTACACTCATAACTGTCCTGTACCTGAACCTACCTGCACGTTGTCCTATTTTCACTTCTGGCTTCTGTCTCAAACGTTCATCCTCCGGAAATCTGTTCTCTCTATACATTACGTTCTTCCTCTTCTTTCTTCTATCTTACTTCTCTTCTAATCTTCTTCTTCTTCTTCTCTTCTTCTTCTTCTCTCTGTCCTTACTTTTCCTCCTCTACTTCACTATTTTTTCCATCTCACTCTCCTACTGTCAATCTTCCCCATCTCCTGTTTTTTTTCTTCGTCTTCACCTCTTCTTCTTTTTTCATTCTCCTCCTCCTCGCTCTTCTTCGTTCTTCCTTTCCTTTTTCCTCTTCTTCTTCTCATCTCCTCTCCTGTTTTTCCTCTTCCTTTCTCATCCTTTTTCTTTCTCTCTTCTTCTTTCCTAAAAGAACTAAACCTAAAACTAAACCTAAATCTAATCTAAACATAAACCTAGAACTAAAAAAACAGAAGAAAAAAAGGAAAAAACTAAATCTAAACCTAAAACTAAACTAAAACTAAACCTAAACCTAAAACTAAACCTAAAACTAAAACTAAATCTAAATCTAAAATAAACATAAAACTAAAAAACAGAAGAAAAAACAAGAAAAAAAGGAGAGGAAGAGCTCACCTGGGCGGTGGAGGAGGTGGCCGGTGGAGGAGGGGGGGCCTGGGGCGGCGGCGCCGGGCGGCTGGCGCGCGGGCCCAGCCGATAATCAAGCGCCTGTGGGGAGGGCGGCTTCCCTCCTGAGAGCGTGTGTGCCCGGGCGACTACCACCCGTGGCCCGGGCTGAGACGGATGGGGACCGGTGGAGCGAGGGTGGTGCCCTCGGGAGTCTCCTCAACTCGCGGCCCAAGCGAGCCTTTCAGAGTAGCGACACTGAGGACTGGGGGGGCCGGGAGGAGGGGGGCGGTCGTGCGGAGCGCGCGCTGCAGGGCCCGGGGCCCGAGCCATTGGGGCGCCAAACCTTCGAATACGGAGGGGGGGGTGGGGGTGGGAGGGACGGCCATCCCCCTGGCGGGCAGTGAGTGAACAGACATGTATCTTTCAGTGCAGCCCCCACCCGTTGGCTACCTTGATAAGGGTTGGCGCGGCGCGCGTATGTGGGCAGGGGAGAGAAACAGAGAGAGAGGGCGGGGGTGGGGCGCGCCCATTAGATATGTTAAATCTTTGCCGTCCGCCCCCCTTTGCCGTCCGCTTATTTGCTCTTTGCCGTCTGCTAGCAGACGGCAAAGAGGGGGGCCCGTTAAGTTTTTTTTAAGCAGCTCGTCAGTGGGGCCCCTCCCTCTTTGCCGTCTGCTAGCCGACGGCAAAGAATCTTTGCCGTCAGCTAGCGGACGGCAAAGAACTGGCTGATGGCAAAGGCTTTCTTTGCCATCAGCCAGTTCTTTGCCGTCTGCTTTCGGGTAGCTGATGGCAAAGAGCTTCTTTGCCGTCTGCTAGCAGACGGCAAAGAGCTGGCAGATGGCAAAGTAGCTGATTCCAGTAGTGGTGCAAGGCGATTAAGTTGGGTAACGCCAGGGTTTTCCCAGTCACGACGTTGTAAAACGACGGCCAGTGAATTGTAATACGACTCACTATAGGGCGAATTCGAGCTCGGTACCCGGGGATCCTCTAGAGTCGACCTGCAGGCATGCAAGCTTGATCTCCGTATGGGTTATCACCAGATTCGCATTCATGAAGAAGATATTCCCAAGACAGCATTCAGAACAAGCTTTGGTTCATATGAATACACTGTCATGTCTTTTGGCGTTGCCAACGCTCCTCCGACGTTCTCTCGCATGATGAACTTCATCTTCAACGCCTACACCAATGACTTCGTTTTGGTCTACCTCGATGACATTCTGGTTTTCTCGAAGAACAAGGAAGATCATGCCAAGCATTTGCGTTTGGTTCTTGATAAGCTCAGAGAACATCAGTTCTACGCCAAGTTCTCCAAGTGTGAATTTTGGCTCGATGAGGTTCTTTATCTTGGTCATATCATCTCTGCCAAGGGCATTGTCGTGAATCCTGAGAAGGTGTCTGCAATTGTGAATTGGGAACCTCCTCAGAACATGAAGCAACTCCGTAACTTCCTCGGTCTCGCAAGCTATTGCCGAAGATTCGTTGAAAACTTTTCTAAGATCGCGAAGCCTCTCTCTAATATTCTTCAGAAGCACGTCAAGTACGTTTGGTCTTCGGAGTGCGATATTGCTTTCAACACTTTGAAAGAGAAGTTGATCACTGCTCCAGTTCTGACTCCACCTGATGAATCCAAGCCGTACGAGGTCTTTTGTGATGCCTCTCTCCAAGGTCTTGGCGCAGTATTGCTACAAGAGAAGAAAGTTGTTCCTTATACATCTCGCCAGTTGAAGCCTAATGAGAAGAACTACCCCACTCATGATCTCGAGTTGGCGGCAGTTGTGCATGCTCTTTTGACTTGGAGACATCTTATATTGGGAAGAAAAGTGGACATTTTCACTGATCACAAGAGTCTCAAGTACATCTTCACTCAGCCTAATCTCAACCTCAGGCAAACTCGGTGGGTCGAAATGATTCAAGAGTATAATCCGAGTATCGAGTATACTCCAGGTAAGGCCAATGTGATTGCTGACGCTTTGAGCAGGAAGGCTTACTGCAACAGTCTTATTCTCAAGCCTTATCAACCCGAGCTTTGTGAAGCTTTCCGCAAGCTTAATCTGCAAGTTGTTTCTCAAGGTTTCCTCGCCAACCTTCAAGTCTCTCCTACCTTAGAAGACCAGATTCGCCAAGCCCAGCTTCTTGATGCTATGGTGAAAAAGGTGAAGATTGGGATTGCCAAGAGCCAGTCCAAGTACAAGTGCTACCGCCTTGATGACAAGGACACTCTCTTCTTCGAGGATCGTATTGTTGTACCCAAAGGTGACCTCCGTAAAGTGATCATGAACGAGGCCCAGAATTCTCTCCTCTCCATCCACCCTGGGAGCACGAAGATGTATCAGGACCTTAAGCAAGCTTATTGGTGGACTCGAATGAAGCGCGAGATCGCTCAATTCGTGAATGAATGTGATGTCTGCAGAAGAGTGAAGGCAGAACACCAAAGGCCAGCAGGTCTCCTCCAACCTCTTGCCATTCCAGAATGGAAGTTTGACCACATTGAAATGGACTTCGTGACTGGGTTTCCAAAGTCCAAGCGTGGCAATGATGCTATATTTGTTGTCATCGACAAACTCACCAATGTGGCTCACTTTCTGCCTATCAAAGAGTCGATCACTGCAGCTCAATTGGCGGAACTCTATACCTCTCGCATTGTCTCTCTGCACGGTATTCCTCAAGTGATCTCTTCAGACCGTGGCAGCATCTTTACCTCGAAGTTTTGGGATTCTTTCCAGAAGGCCATGGGCACTAACATCCGCTTCAACACAGCTTTCCATCCTCAAACAAGCGGTCAAGTCGAGCGTGTCAACCAGATTCTTGAAGATATGCTCAGGTCTTGTGTGATCTCCTTCGGCATGAAGTGGGAGGATTGTCTTCCTTATGCTGAATTCTCCTACAACAACAGTTTTCAAGCAAGTTCGGGCAAGGCCCCATTTGAAATTCTGAATGGCAGGAAGTGCCGTACCCCTCTCAACTGGTCTGAAACCGGCGAACGTCAGCTTTTGGGTAATGACTTAATCACAGAAGCAGAAGAAATGTGCAAAGTCATTCGTGATAACCTCAAAGCAGCCCAATCCCGCCAGAAGAGCTACTATGATAGTAAGCACCGTGATTTGGCTTTCGAGATCGGAGATCATGTTTACCTCCGTGTCTCTCCTATGAAAGGTACTCGTCGCTTCGGTATCAAAGGGAAGCTTGCCCCTAGATACGTGGGACCTTTCAAGATTGTCAGCAAGAGAGGCGACCTCGCCTATCAACTCGAGCTTCCTTCAAACTTTGCAAATGTTCATGACGTGTTCCATGTCTCTCAGCTTCGAAAGTGCTTCAAGACTCCTGACCGCATCGTCAACTTCGAGGACATTGAGCTCCAAGAAGATCTCTCTTATCGTGAGCACCCAGTTGCTATTCTTGAAGAGACTGAACGCAAGACTCGCAACAAGTCAATCAAATTTCTCAAAGTCAAGTGGTCACACCATTCTGACCGTGAAGCTACCTGGGAACGCGAGGATCACCTCCGTTCTGAGTACCCGGCGTTCTTTCAGTCCTAGATCTCGGGACGAGATCCTTTCATAGTGGTGGTGTGTTGTAACAACCCGGATGTAACTTTCCCTATTTGTACTCCAACTCTTGCCGTTTCCAGCGTTAAGTTATTTTATTTTCTCGGGTTCGGGTTTTGCCTCCGTGTGTTGTTGTCGTTGTCATGCATCTCATATCATGTCATCATGTGCATTGCATTTGCATACGTGTTCATCTCATGCATTCGAGCATTTTCCCCGTTGTCCGTTTTGCATTCCGGCGCTTCGTTCTCCTCTGGTGGTCATTTCTAGCTTTCTTTCGTGTGTGGGGATTAAACATTTCCGGATTGGACCGAGACTTGCCAAGCGGCCTTGGTTTACTACTGGTAGACCGCCTGTCAAGTTTCGTACCATTTGGACTTCGTTTGATACTCCAACGGTTAACCGAGGGACCGAAAAGGCCTCGTGTGTGTTGCAGCCCAACACCCCTCCAATTTGGCCCAAAACCCACCAAACTCTGCTCCATGTCCTAGAGCGTTCGATCAGGATCACGTGGTCGAAAACCGCACCTCATTTGGACTCTCCTAGCTCCCTCTATGCCTATATATAGGTCCTCCTCGAAAATTCCGGATCAAACCCTAGTCCCCCTCCTCCTCCAGCCGCCGGACAAAAATCCGGACGGCCGGACGTGTCCGCCCGATCTGCCCGGGCCAATCTCGCGAAGCCACGTGGCGCCGCGCCCACTTCGTCGCCTCCCGCCGCCGCCGGCCCGCGGGGCCCGCTTCTGGCCCACGGGGCCCGTTCCCCTCCGCCCCTCCGCGCCAGGCTCCAGCGAGAGGAGCTCCCGAGCCACCGCCGGCCGCGTTTGCCTCGCCGCGCCGCCGTGAGCGCCATTGCCGGCGGCCGGAGCAAGCCGCCGCGCCCCGCGCCGCCACCGCGCCGCTCCGCCGCCACCGCGCCGCCCCGCTACCCTGCCGCGCCGCCCAGCCGCCGTCATCGCCGACCAGCCCGCCGGCGAGCTCTGGTGAGGATCCGGCGATCCTCGGGAGGCGCGCCCCGATCCAGATCCGAGGCAGCTACAGTAACCCTAGGAGGTGTTTTTTTGCTAACTCCCGAAATTGCAGATCCAAGTGCCTCTGTTCGGGGCCCCGTAACTTTGCATCCGTAGCTCCGATTTGGGCATATAGCTTATCAAAATGTTCATCTCAGAGAGTACATCATTTCATTCCATTGCATCATTTTCATTTGAGCTCATCTTGATGCCCGAAGTGCTGTTAGAAGAGGGCTACTTGAGTTAATTGTCAGATCTGTTACTCCGTTTAGCACTTTTGTCATTTTTGCCATGTTTAATGTGTGCATGATATGCCCGTGAGTTCTTCATATGTTTTGTTAAGGGTTTTGTCATCTTTCCAGAGGTGCAACCCATGTATTTTTAGGATGTGTGTGGTGACTTGTGCAAGCTTGCAAAGTGGTGCACTTGCTAATTCTGTTTTCAGGGACTTAGTGATTTCACTAAGTCCTGGGATTGTTTATCTCATGATGCCATATGTTCATGTTGTTTCCTAGTGATCCGTGCCTCTTTTGAGGATGATCAGTAAGTGAGTTTTGTTAATATTGTAGTGCTCTATCCATCCATGTCTTTGTTTGCAATTATGGAGAACCCTAGCTTGAGTCAATCGAGCTCTACTTTTGCTTCGTTGCGAATCTGGGCAGATCGTCAACTTGTTTGCGATTTTGCCGATGTTATTGTAGTTGATCTGTGCATGCTATGCCATTGTTCTTGCCATGTCTAGCTTGCATTTTGTGCCTTGTTAAGGGATGTATGCTTGTCTTTCCATGACTTGCACCGTGGTGAGTGCATCGAGCTTGTAAACATGCCTTCGTGAGTTATGTTTCAGCATGACCCAGTTTTTCACTAAGTTTGAAAACTGATTATGTTTTTGCTATGTTCGTGTGCTTGTTAGTATATTTTGTGATCCCTTTTGACTCAAGGTCACTAAGGGACTTTTGTTAATCTTGTTGAGTAGCTCCATGCCATGTCTTTCTTTGTCATGTTCAGGTCCTGTAGCATTTTGTGTGTTCTTAATAGATGTATGCTTAGCTTGTCATGACTTGTTCCGTAGTGAGTGCATCGAGCTCGTAAACATGCCTACTTGAGTTATCTTTCAGCATGTGCCAGTTTTCACTAAGTCAGAAAACTAATTATGTTTTTGCCATGTTCACATGCTTGCAATTGTATTTTCTGATCCCTTTTGGCCCAAGGTCACTAAGGGACTTTTGTTAAGCTCTTTGAGTAGCTCCATGCCATGCTTTACTTTGCCATGTTCAGGTCCTGTAGTATGTAGTTTTGTTGCTCCGAAGAGTGCTACCTGATCTGAAATTCCAGACAAGTGTTAATTTCACTAAGTCTGAGATCTGTTTGTCATTTGCATTTTTGCCATGCTTGTTTGAACCTGTTAATTGATGAATTGGCCGTAGCTCAGTGCTAGACTTTTGTTAAGCATCTTGTGTGCATCCCTGCCATGTATTTTGTTGTCATGTTTGGGTGCTGTAGCATGTTCATCTCATTGCATTTAGATGCCTACTTGCTGTAAATCGCAGACCGGTGTCATATTTGAATCGCTTGCCATTTCCAAACCGTAACTCCGATTCCGGCGTTCTTTATATCGTTTTCAAGAGATTTCATCTCATCTTTCCAGTGGCACGCTTGGAATTCTAAGTTGAGGCCAGGTTCATGCATTTCCTGTCATATCTTGCTTTTTGCATCCCGCATCGCATCCCGCATAGCATATCATCTTTGCATCGTGTTGTTTGAGTTTGCACGTGGTTGATTGTATCCTTGTTGCTTGTTTGTCTTGTTTGGGTAGAGCCGGGAGACGAGTTCGCTAACGAGGAGCCCGTTGAGTTTGCTTTCGAGGATCCAGTCAACTCTGACCACTGTGCAGGCAAGATGATCCTACCCTCGAAATCACTACTATCTTTGCTATGCTAGTTTGCTCGCTCTTTTGCTATGCCATTGCTACGATGCATACCACTTGCTTGCAAGCCTCCCAAATTGTCATGTCAAACCACTAACCCACCATTGTCCTAGCAAACTGTTGATTGGCTATGTTACCGCTTTGCTCAGCCCCTCTTATAGCGTTGCTAGTTGCAGGTGAAGATTGGAGGCCGTTCCTTGTTGGAACACTATTTACTTGTTGGGATATCATTATATTGCCATGTTATCTTAATGCATCTATATACTTGGTAAAGGGTGGAAGGCTCGGCCTCTCGCCTAGTGTTTTGTTCCACTCTTGCCGCCCTAGTTTCCGTCATATCGGTGTTATGTTCCCGGATTTTGCGTTCCTTACGCGGTTGGGTTATAATGGGAACCCCTTGATAGTTCGCCTTGATTAAAGCTTTTCCAGCAATGCCCAACCTTGGTTTTACCATTTGCCACCTAGCCTCCTTTTCCCTTGGGTTTCCGGAGCCCGAGGGTCATCTTATTTAAACCCCCCCGGGCCAGTGCTCCTTTGAGTGTTGGTCCAAACAGAGCCACTTGCAGCGCCACCTCGGGGCAACTCGAGGGTTGGTTTTAGTTGTACGTAGTGTTCATCTGAGTGTGCCCTGAGAAAGAGATATGTGCAGCTCCTATCGGGATTTGTCGGCACATTCGGGCGGTGTTGCTGGTCTTGTTTTAACCTGTCAAAGTGTCTTGAATTACCGAGATACCGAGTCTGATCGGAACATCTTGGGAGGAGGTCTATTCCTTCGTTGACCGTGAGAGCTTGTCATGGGCTAAGTTGGGACTCCCCTGCAGGGATTGAACTTTTGAAAGTCGTGCCCGCGGTTATGGGCAGATGGGAATTTGTTAATGTCCGGTTGTAGATAACTTGAACCTTAATTTAATTAAAATGAATCAACTGAGTGTGTTACCGTGATGGCCTCTTCTCGGCGGAGTCCGGGAAGTGGACACGGTGTTGGAGTAATGTTTGCGCAGGTTGTTCTCTAGCTTCTCGCTCGTGCTTTGCCTCCTCTTCTCGCTCTCTGTTGCGAATAAGTTAGCCACCATACTTGCTAGTAGCTTCCTGCCGCTCCACTCATATTTTACCTTGCCTTACCTATAAGCTTGAATAGTCTTGATCGTGAGGGTGCGAGATTGCTATTACACCAGATGCAGGGCCTGATGATTCCGCTCCAGGAGACGTGTATGAGCTCAAGTGGGAGTTCGACGAAGACTCTCAACGATACTATGTTTCCTTTCCCGACGATCAGTAGTAGTGCCCAGTCGGGGGTGAACGGGACCGTTGTCGCATGTTGGGTTCTCTTTATTTTGGCGCCGTAGTCGGGCCATGAGTGTTTGGATGATGTAATGTTATTTATGTACCTGATTGACGTGGCGAGTGTAAGCCAACTATGTTATCTCCCCTTTTATTATTATATTACATGGGATGTTTGTGAAGATTGCCTAACTTGCGACATATGCCTTCAATGCGATTATATCTCTAAGTCGTGCCTCGACACGTGGGAGCTATAGTCGCATCGAGGGTGTTACATCCACCTTTATGTATAATATCGGCGTGGTTGTAATAAATTGTTGATCAGCCTCAGCTCAACCTTGTATAATATTTAGTACTTCTGGATTTCTATATCAAGGACTTGTCTACCAGTAAGAAGGATTCTTCTGTACTGGTCAATACAAGGGTAGGCTTTTCAATAAATGTTTTATTGGAAAACTGGTCCTGACACTTGAGAAGCAACTTGCTTGCCATTCTTCTTGAAGTTCCCCTTCTTCCCTTTGCCCTTTTCTTGAAACTAGTGGTCTTGTCAACCATCAACACTTGATGCTTTTCTTGATTTCTACCTTCGTCGATTTTAGCATGACGAAGAGCTTGGGAATCGTTTCCGTTATCCCTCGCATATTATAGTTCATCACGAAGTTCTAGTAACTTGGTAATAGTGACTAGAGAATTCTGTCAATCACCATCACTTGATTCAAGCGATTGTAGTACCCAGACAATCTCAGCACATGCTCACCGCTTGAGCTATTCTCCTCCATTTTTTAGCTATAGAACTTGTTGGAGACTTCATATCTCTCAACTCGGGTATTTTCTTGAAATATTAACTTCAACTCCTGGAACATCTCATATGGCCCATGACGTTCAAAAACGTCTTTGAAGTCCCGATTCTAAGCCGTTAAGCATGGTGCACTAAACTATCAAGTAGTCATTATATTGAGCTAGCCAAATGTTCATAACGTCTGCATCTACGCCTGCAATAGGTATGTCACCTAGCGGTGCATCAAGGACATAATTCTTCTGTGCAGCAATGAGGATAATCCCCAGATCACGGATCCAATCCGCATCATTGCTACTAACATTTTGCAACATAGTTTTTCTCTAGGAACATAATAAACGGGGAGCAACATCGCGAGCTATTGATCTACAACATAGATATTCTAATACTACCAGGACTAAGTTCATGATAAATTAAAGTTCGATTAATCATATTACTTAAGAACTCCCACTTGGATAGACATCCCTCTAATCATCTAAGTGATCACGTGATCCAAATCAACTAAACCATGTCCGATCATCACGTGAGATGGAGTAGTTTCAATGGTGAACATCGCTATGTTGATCATATCTACTATATGATTCATGCTCGACCTTTCGGTCTCAGTGTTCCGAGGCCATATCTGTTATATGCTAGGCTCGTCAAGTTTAACCTGAGTATTCCGCGTGTGCAACTATTTTGCACCCGTTGTATTTGAACGTAGAGCCTACCACACCCGATCATCACGTGGTGTCTCAGCACGAAGAACTTTCGCAATGGTGCATACTCAGGGAGAACACTTATATCTTGATAATTTAGTGAGAGATCATCTTATAATGCTACCGTCAATCAAAACAAGATAAGATGCATAAAAGATAAACATCACATGCAATCAATATAAGTGATATGATATGGCCATTATCTTCTTGTGCTTGTGATCTCCATCTACGAAGCACCGTCATGATCACCATCGTCACCGCCATGACACCTTGATCTCCATCGTAGCATCTTATCGTCTCGCCAACTTATACTTGTACGACTATCGCTACCGCTTAGTGATAAAGTAAAGCATTACAGGGCGTTTGCATTGCATACAATAAAGCGACAACAATATGGCTCCTGCCAGTTGCCGATAACTCGGTTACAAAACATGATCATCTCATACAATAAAATTTAGCTTCATGCCTTGACCATATCACATCACAACATGCCCTGCAAAAACAAGTTAGATGTCCTCTACTTTGTTGTTGCAAGTTTTACATGGCTGCTACGGGCTGAGAAAGAACCGTTCTTACCTACCATCAAAACCACAACGATAGTTTGTCAAGTTAGTGTTGTTTTAACCTTCTCAAGGGTCGGGCGTAGCCACACTCGGTTCAACTAAAGTTGGAGAAACTGACACCCGCTAGTCACCTGTGTGCATAGCACGGCGGTAAAACCAGTCTCGCGTAAGCGTACGCGTAATGTAGGTCCGGGCCGCTTCATCCAACAATACCGCCGAACCAAAGTATGACAAGCTGGTAAGCAGTATGACTTGTATCGCCCACAACTCACTTGTGTTCTACTCGTGCATATGACATCTACGCATAAGACCTGGCTCGGATGCCACTCTTGGGGAACGTAGTAATTTCAAAAAAATTCCTCCGCACACGCAAGATCATGATGATGCATAGCAACGAGAGGGGAGAGTGTTGTCTAAGTACCCTCGTAGACCGTTCGCGGAAGCGTTATATCAACGCGGTTGATGTAGTCGTACGCTTCACGATCCGACCAATCCAAGTACCAAAAGCACGGCACCTCCAAGTTCTACACACGTTCGGTTCGGTGATGTCCTCGCCTTCTCGATCCAGTAAGAGGGGCGAAGTAGTAGATGAGTTCCGGCAGCACGACGGCATGGTGATGGTGTTGGTGAAGAACAATCTCCGCAGGGCTTCGCCTAAGCACTACGAAAACTATGACGGAAGATAAACTAGAGGGGACGGGGTTGCCGGCACACGGCTTGGTGTTTCTTGATGTGTCTTGGGTGCTAGCCCTACCCCTCTATTTATATGTTGAGCCTTGGGGTCGAAACTTGAAGTAAAAGCCTCCACAAAGTCGGTTTCACCCAAATGGCAAGAGTCCTTCTCGGACTCCAGGGCCAGACGCCAGGGTTCCCGGCGTCTGGACCCAGACGCCAGGGACCCTGGCATCTGGCCCCTCGACTCTGCAAAACTTCCTTTTGCGCTTTCCAAAAACCTTGTGGGCTTTCCCCTTTGGCCCAAATAAAGTGTTCTCGTACCCAAACATTTCGGGAAAAGTCCGGAACCCCTTCCGGAGTCCAAACACTATTATCCCATATATCAATATTTATCTCCAGACCATTCCGGAGTTCCTCGTCATGTCCGTGATCTTATCCGGAACTCCGAACAACATTCGGTCACCAACATACATAAGTCATAGTACTATATCGTCAACGAACATTAAGCGTGCGGACCATACGGGTTCGAGAACTATGTAGATATGACCGAGACACCTCTTTGGTCAATAACCAATAGCGGGACCTGGCTGCCCATATTGGCTCCTACATATTCTATGAAGATCTTTATCAGTCAGACCGCATAACAACATACGTTGTTCCCTTTGTCATCGGTATGTTACTTGCTCGAGATTCGATCGTCGATATCTCAATACCTAGTTGAATCTCGTTACCAGCAAGTCTCTTTACTCGTTCCGTAATACATCATCCCGTAACTAACTCATTAGTTGCAATGCTTGCAAGGCTTTCAGTGATGTGCATTACCGAGTGGGCCCAGAGATACCTCTCCGACAATCGGAGTGACAAATCCTAATCTCAAAATATGCCAACCCAACAAGTACCTTCGGAGACACCTGTAGAGCACATTTATAATCACCCAGTTACGTTGTGACGTTTGGTAGCACACAAAGTGTTCCTCCGGTAAACGGGAGTTGCATAATCTCATAGTCATAGGAACATGTATAAGTCATGAAGAAAGCAATAGCAACAAACTAAATGATCAAGTGCTAAGCTAACGGAATGGGTCAAGTCAATCACATCATTGTCCTAATGAAGTGATCCGGTTAATCAAATGAAAACTCATGTCTATAGTTAGGAAACTTAACCATCTTTGATCAACGAGCTAGTCAAGTAGAGGCATACTAGTGACACTCTGTTTGTCTATGTATTCACACATGTATTATGTTTTCGGTCAATACAATTCTGGCATGAAGAATAAACATTTATCATGAAATAAGGAAATAAATAATAACTTTATTATTGCCTCTAGGGCATATTTCCTTCACCTCAACATCCATCGGACCACATACATCAATATGTATTATTTCCAATAAGTCAGTGGCTCGCTCCATTGTTTCGGAGAACGGAGTCTTCACTACTAGGAAAAGGCCTACTAGTGGCGCACCAGTTTTGCCTACTAATGGCGCACTACTGGTGCGCCACTAGTACCACGCCACTAGTATTATATACTAATGGCGCACCATAGGTGCACCATTAGTATACCATTCGGTGCTCCACTGGTATTCCCTCCAGGTGCGCCACTAATAACCTTATAGGTGCGCCACTAGTAATAAAGGAAGGTGCGCCACTAATAAGGGCTTAAATGCGCCACTAGTAATGTATTTGGAAAAAAAAAATCTAAATTTACAGAAAACAACCTATAAGGAAAAATAATTTAAAAACAAAAAATGAAATAGAATCATAATTTTTATTATAGTAAGAATATTACAATATCTTTACAAGTTTCCAATAAAAGGAAAATTGCAAGGAAATAAAAGAAAATCCAAAAACTAATCTTCTAGTTATCTTTTCTTCTTTTTCTTCACCTTATCCCTGTAAAATGTAAAAAAATAAAAAGAAACACAAACAAACTATTTATAACATGTCAATA
This sequence comes from Triticum urartu, assembly GCF_003073215.2. Taxonomy (NCBI): domain Eukaryota; kingdom Viridiplantae; phylum Streptophyta; class Magnoliopsida; order Poales; family Poaceae; genus Triticum; species Triticum urartu. Next base: position 244,213,183 of record NC_053026.1, on the reverse strand, counting down.
CTGTCATTTTCTATACAGAACTAGATATAAGCATATATTCCCAGAATTACATGGTGTGAATATTGTATGAGTAAGATTATAATGGAAATGAATTTTGATAGGAGCCCACTTTCGATGAGTATTTATCTGACAGAGCTAAATAATCAGGGCATTTACCTTTTGATAATATTATTATACTATACTACCAGTATACTACTCCACTTGGATTTTTTAGATGAGCAGATCTGAGATAGACATTTGTTCAAGTGGCTATAGGTAGGCTTGAAGAATTCTCATCGGTTCAAGTGGCTACAAGTAGTCGCATAGCTGGAATATAGACTACTAGTACTATTTGAAAAGAAAACAAGAGTAAATCTGAACGTACTAGTCAGATATGATCACATTGAGCTAGAAAGAAAATTCATCAGGAAACAGATGGCCGGTGACTTACTTCCAGACGTTGAGGATCTCGTTATGCCCGGCGAAGACGCTGCGGAGCGCGTCGTGGACGGATTGCTCACAGCGATAGCTGCCGCAGATGAACTCGTTATCCTGCAGGTAGTCCAGCAGCCAGGAATTAAAGATAGGAGGGCTAGAACTGAAAGAACTAACATCTTAGAAAGCAACCGGAGATAATTCATATATGCAAAATACATATGAAGTGGTCTTCACCAAATTTGTTGAAACATGAACGAAATGTTTTAGCAGTACCAATGATACATGTCAAATTAATTGTTCCTGTCATGAAAATGTAAAAGTAGTACTTGCATGCCAATGAAGACTTGCTAGTGTCAGATTCTATGAGGTTCAGGACATGTGTAATTGTGCCAAGTTCACTTGTAATGCCATTATTCATGATCTGAACTTTATCCTCCACAAAATAAAATAACAGTTGATCCATGTGAATGATACTTAATTTTGAAGCTACTGTTAATTTATAAACTGAATATAAAGTGAGTTTATAAATTCAGAAACAAAAAATTCAGTTAGGCTACTATTAATTGAATTTTGGAGTGTATACTTAACAAAGGATTCATTTGAATGTACAGTCAAATTAAAAAAATGTCTTCATGGGGCAGCAGCACTAAGAACTGAAAGAAAAAGGTGCAGAAAAAAGATACTAAAAAATATTAAAGTAGGCTAAAAAAATTCAGTAGAAATTATCTTCTCTATGAGGCAGACTGAATTTATTTAGATTTTTATAAGTTCCAAAGTTTTCCATTAGTGGCATATTATATTAAACTGAAGAACCGAATCATCTGAATGAAAGCACGTTAGCATCAAATTAAAGCCGTCAGTTTACATGCTTACTTATTGTCAAATCCTAAGTCCTAACTGAAGTAGATTCGCTGTAGTTTCAGTAAAGTGTTTTCAGACCAACAATTTCAGTACACAGTTTTTCAGACCAAGTAACTAACAACTTCAGTGAGACAGGCACAGTGCAGTGTGAATTTCAATTGGCTAAATCATATATAGAAATCTGTATCTTCTCTATGAACCTGAAACTGAGATGACTGGACTAATTTTGCACATTTGATTTATGAATTTATTCTTCTTCGACAACCAACTAAACTTCGGATCACCTTCTAAGCATCTATACATACTACATAGGATGATTAATCCAACAGCCACAATGCAAATATCGACTATTTCCATTCAACTTCTTCACTTACTCATTATTATCTAATGAAACCATTCGTAACTGATGAAGCAGATTGGCTGAAGTTATTATCATGTCCTAAGTCCTAATTGAAGCCGATCAACTGCACTTCAGTAAACTATTTTTCAGACTGACAGCTTCAGCAAGACAGGCACAATCTAATGTGAATTTCGATTGGCTAAATCATATAGAAATCAGTATCTTCAGTATGATACAGAAATTGGCATGACTGAACTAATTTGGCACTGCTGTACAAGGTTGGTACAGTGAGGCATATTTGTGGAACTAGTTTGAGGGTAGGTCCAACAAATGTCTGCTGGTGGTGGTTGTGATTATGCACCACCAAAAAAAGTGGTGAAGCTGAAGCAAGAATGAGTGGGTGAACAAAACTTGTTCATTAGTACACCTCATACAATATAAACTGAAGATAGCAAAGGGATTTCTTTATGCTGCTGCTACTACTGCAGTTTTAATCAAATTATTAGGTTCGACCATGCAGTTTTACTTGCAGTTCATGTGGCCTGGATGTATAGTTACAGGTGGAAGGAATCCTTCCTTGTCGGATCCCCATCGCTGGAGAGGCTCCTCTGGCGGGCCTGGCCGTGTGAGACCAATCTACATGGTCAGTGTCGGAGCAGCTTCTCCATGGCCCGCCCCCTTCCTTCAACTGCATTGCCTGCACACAACCACACGCACGCACGAACACATCAGATCAGGGGAAGAAGAAGAAGAAGCAGCAGAGGAGGAGGAAGAAGACAAGGCACTCACGCGTGCGTCAGATGCTCCTCAAATTTGGAGGGGATCCTGTGCTGCTGCCGGATTTAGGTTGGACACAGCGGCGAGAGGTGTAAGGAGGCGTGCTTTGTGGTGGAGAAGGTGGCGTTCCTCTACTGGTTGCCGCAGCCCGACCACGGCTATGGCCGTGGCGGCTGGATCTGGGGTCTTGGGGTGGCGGGGAGCTCCTCCTCCTGCAGCTCGGCGGCCTCCACACCCCGGAGCAACACCGTCGCCGCAGGACGTGGTCACCAGCTCTCCTCTGGATCTGGTGAGGAGGGTTGGGGAAGGAGCTCACCACAGCTCCATGCCCTGGATCTGGTGTGAGGGAGGGGGAAGGGGGCTCGCCGTGGTCAGGAGGGAGAGGAAGAGGTGGGCGGCCGAGGCTTCCCGATCTAAATTGAAGTCGAGGGAGGTGGGTGGGTGTGTCAGGAGGAAGGTGAGGGGAGAGAACGTGACGAGAGGGAGGGGATAAGGGGTGATAGCAATGGCGCACTGGTAGGGGTGCACCATATGTATAGATAGCAATGGCGCATCTTTTACTGGTGCGCCATTACTAGTTAAAACTAGTAATGGCGCACTATCCCCTGATGCGCCATTAGTATTTTTGAAAAAAAATAAATTTTTTTTACTAGTGGCGCATCATGGATGTGGTGCGCCATTAGTATTTGGACACTAATGGCGCACCAACACATGATGCGCCATTAGTATATAGTAGTGGCGCACCACATGTGTGGTGCGCCATTAGTGTCCATATTATCTATAGCCCTTTTCCTAGTAGTGCTTTGTCATCTTGCCCATGAGGCATGGTTCGCAAGCATAAAGTGATTCATAATCAAGTGATTCCAAAAGTCCATCAGCATGGAGTTTCTTCATGCGCTTTACACCAATATGACCTAAACGGCAGTGCCACAAATAAGTTGCACTATCATTATTAACTTTGCATCTTTTGGCTTCAATATTATGAATATGTGTATCACTACAATCGAGATTCAATAAAAATAGACCACTCATCAAGGGTGCATGACCATAAAAGATATTACTCATATGAATAGAACAACCATTATTCTCTGATTTAAATGAATATCCGTCTCGCATCAAACAAGATCCAGATATAATGTTCATGCTCAACGCTGGCAGCAAATAACAATTATTCAGGTCTAAAACTAATCCCGACGGTAGATGTAGAGGTAGCATGCTGATGGCGATCACATCAACCTTGGAACCATTTCCGACGCGCATCGTCACCTCGTCCTTAGCCAATCTTCATCCATAGCCCCTGTTTCGAGTTGCAAATATAAGCAACAGAACCATTATCAAATACCCAGGCACTACTATGAGCATTAGTAAGGTACACATCAATAACATGTATATCAAATATACCTTTCACTTTGCCATCCTTCTTATTCGCCAAATACTTGGGGTAGTTCCGCTTCCAGTGAAAAGTCCCTTTGCAGTAGAAGCACTCAGTTTCAGGCTTAGATCCAGACTTGGGCTTCTTCCCTTGAGAAGCAACTTGCTTGCTATTCTTCTGGAAGTTCCCCTTATTTCCTTTGCCCTTTTTTGAAACTATTGGTCTTGTTAACCATCAACACTTGATTCTCCTTCTTGATTTCTACCTCCGCAGCCTTTAGCGTCGCGAAGAGCTCAGGAATTGTCTTTTCCATCCCATGCATATTATAGTTCATCATGAAGCCTTAGCTTGGTGGCATTGATTGAAGAACGCTATCAATGACACTATCATCAGGAAGATTAACTCCCAGCTGAGTCAAGTGGTTATGGTACCCAGACATTCTGAGTATGTGTTCACTGATAGAACTATTCTCCTCCATTTTGCAGTTGTAGAACTTGTTGGAGACTTCATATCTCTCAACTCGGGTATTTGTTTGAAATATTAACTTCAACTCCTGGAACATCTCATATGCTCCATGATGTTCAAAACGTCTCCGAAGTCCCGATTCTAAGCCGTAAAGCATGGCACACTGAACTATCGAGTAGTCATCAGCTTTGCTGTTCCAGACGTTCATAAAGTCCGGAGTTGCTCCTGCAGCGGGTCTTGCACCTAGCGGTGCTTCCAGGACGTAATTCTTCTGTGCAGCAATGAGGATAATACTCAAGTTATGGACCCAGTCCGTGTAGTTGCTACCATCATCTTTCAACTTAGCTTTCTCTAGGAACGCATTAAAATTCAAGGGAACTGTAGCACGGGCCATTGATCTACAACAACATAGATTTGCAAAAAATATCATGACTAAGTTCATGATAAATTAAAGTTCAATTAATCATATTACTTAAGAACTCCCACTTAGATAGACATCCCTTTATTCATCTAAATGATCACATGATCCATATCAACTAAACCATGACCGATCATCACGTGAGATGGAGTAGTTTTCAATGGTGAACATCTCTATGTTGATCATATCTACTATATGATTCACGTTCGATCTTTCGATCTCAGTCTTCCGAGGCCATATCTGCATATGCTAGGCTCGTCAAGTTTAACCCAAGTACTCTGCATGTGCAAAACTGGCTTGCACCCATTGTATGTGAACGTAGAGCTTAACACACCCGATCATCACGTGGTGCCTCGGCACGACGAACTGTAGCAATGGTGCATACTTAGGGAGAACACTTGTACCTTGAAATTTAGTGAGGGATCATCTTATACTACCGCCGTACTAAGCAAAATAAGATGCATAAAAGATAAACATCACATGCAATCAAAATATGTGACATGATATGGCCATCATCATCTTGTGCCTTTTGATCTCCATCTTCAAAGCATTGTCATGATCTCCATTATCACTGGCTTGACACCTTGATCTCCATCGTAGCGTCGTTGTCATCTCGCCAACTATTGCTTCTACGACTATCACTACCGATTAGTGATAAAGTAAAGCAATTACATGGCGATTGCATTTCATACAATAAAGTGGCAACCATAAGGCTCCTGCCAGTTGACAATAACTCTTACAAAACATGACCATCTCATACAACAATTTATATCTCATCATGTTTTGACCATATCACATCACAACATGCCTTGCAAAAACAAGTTAGACGTCCTCTACTTTGTTGTTGCAAGTTTTACATGGCTACTACGGGCCTCTAGCAAGAACCATTCTTACCTACGCATCAAAACGACAACGATTTTTTTTCAAGTGTGCTGTTTTAACCTTCACAAGGACCGGCCGTAGTCAAACTCGATTCAACTAAAGTTGGAGAAACAAACACCCGCCAGCTGATAACCCACAAGTATAGGGGATCAGAACAATTTTCGAGGGTAGAGTATTCAACCCAAATTTATTGATTCGCCACAAGGGGAACCAAAGAATATTCTCATGTATTAGTAGCTGAGTTGTCAATTCAACCACACCTGGAAACTTAATATCTCCAGCAAAGTATTTAGTAGCAAAGTAATATGATAGTAGTGGTAACGATAACAAAAGTAATATTTTTGGGTTTTGTAGTGATTGTGACAATAGCAGCAGAAATGTAAATTAGCAAAGAACAATATATGAAAAGCTCGTAGGCATTGGATCGGTGATGGAGAATTATGCCGGATGCGACCGATCATGTAACAGTCATAACATAGGGTGACACAGAACTAGGTCCAGCTCATCAATGTAAGGTAGGCATGTATTCCGAATATAGTCATATGAGCTTATGGAAAAGAACTTGCTTGACATCTTTTGTCCTACCCTCCCGTGGCAACGGGGTCCTATTGGAAACTAAGGGATATTAACGCCTCCTTTTAATAGAGTACCGGACCAAAGCATTAACACCTAGTGAATACATGAACTCCTCAAACTACGGTCATCACCGCCAAGTATCCCGATTATTGTCGCTTCAGGGTTAACGGATCATAACACATAATAGGTGACTATAGACTTGCAAGATAGGATCAAGAACTCACATATATTCATGAAAACATAATAGGTTGACATCTGAAATCATGGCACTCAGGCCCTAGTGACAAGCATTAAGCATAGCAAAGTCATATCAACATCAATCTTAGAACATAGTGGATACTAGGGATCAAACCCTAACAAAACTAACTCGATTACACGATAAATCTCATCCAACCCATCACCGTCCAGCAAGCCTGCGATGGAATTACTCATGCACGGCGGTGAGCATCATGAAATTGCTGATGGAGAAAGGTTGATGATGACAATGGCGACGGATTGCCCTCTCCGGAGCCCCGAACGAACTCCAGATCAGCCCTCTCAGGAGAGTTTAGGGCTTGGCGGCGGCTCCGTATCGTAAAACGCGATGAATCCTTCTCTCTGATTTTTTTCTCCCCGAACACAAATATATGGAGTTGGAGTTGAGGTCGGTGGAGCGTCAGGGGGCCCACGAGGCAGGGGGCGCGCCCCCACCCTCGTGGACAGGGTGTGGGCCCCATGACGTGGATCTTTCTTCGAGTATTTTTTATATATTCCAAAAATAATCTCTGTTGATTTTCAGGTCATTCCGAGAACTTTTATTTCCGCACAAAAATAATACCATGGCAATTCTGCTAAAAACAGCGTCAGTCCGGGTTAGTTCCATTCAAATCATGCAAGTTAGAGTCCAAAACAAGGGCAAAAGTGTTTGAAAAAGTAGATACGACAGAGACGTATCAACTCCCCCAAGCTTAAACCTTTGCTTGTCCTCAAGCAATTCAGTTGATAAACTGAAAGTGATAAAGAAAAACTTTTACAAACTCTGTTTGCTCTTGTTGTTGTAAATATGTAAAGACAGCATTCAAGTTTCCAGCAAAGATTATGAACTAACCATATTCACAATAACATTTAGGTCTCATGTGTACTCATATCAATGGCATAATCAACTTGAGAGCAATAATAATAAATCTCGGATGACAACACTTTCTCAAAACAATCATGATATGATATAACAAGATGGTACCTCGCTAGCCCTTTCTGAGACCGCAAAACATAAATGTAGACCACCTTTAAAGATCAAGGACTGAGTAGACATTGTAATTCATGGTAAAAGAGATCCAGTCAAGTCATACTCAATGTAAACTAACAGTAATGGATGCAGATGACAGAGGTGCTCTCCAACTGGTGCTTTTTAATAAGACGATGATGACTCTCAACATAAAAGTAAATAGATAGGCCCTTCGCAGAGGGAAGCAGGGATTTGTAGAGGTGCGAGAGCTCGGTTTTGAAATAGATATGAATAATATTTTGAGCGGTATACTTTCATTCTAAACATAACAACCGAGAGATCTCAATATCTTCCATGCTACACACATTATAGGCGGTTCCGAAACAGAATGGTTAGGTTTATACTCCCCCTCCACCAACAATCATCAATCCATGGCTTGCTCGAAACAACGAGTGCCTCCAACTAACAAGAGACCTGGGGGAGTTCTGTTTGCAGTTATTTTGATTTGATTTGCATAAAGCATGGGACTGGGCATCCCGGTGACCAGCCATTTTCTCGTGAGTGAGGAGCGGAGTCCACTCCTCTTGAGAATAACCCGCCTAGCATGGAAGATACAGACAACCCTAGTTGATACATGAGCTATTCGAGCATACAAAATAGAATGTTTATTTGAAGCTTTAGAGTTTGGCACATACAAATTTACTTGGAACAGCAGGTAGATACCGTATATAGGTAGGTATGGTGGACTCATATGGAACAACTTTGGGGTTTATGGAATTGGATGCACAAGCAGTATTCCCGCTTAGTACAAGTGAAGGCTAGAAAAAGACTGGGAAGCAACCAGCTAGAGAGCGACAACAGTCATGAACATGCATTAAAATTAATCAACACCGAATGCAAGTATGAGTAGGATATAATTCACCATGAACATACTTATCGTAGAGGCTATGTTGATTTTGTTTCAACTACATGCGTGAACATGTGCCAAGCCAAGCCACTCGAATCGTTCAAAAGAGGATACCACCCTATCATACCAGATCACAACCATTTTAATAGCATGTTGGCACGCAAGGTAAACCATTATAAACTCCTAGCTAATTAAGCATGGCATAAGCAACTACAATCTCGAACTGTCATTGCAAACATGTTTATTCATAATAGGCTGAATTAGGAACGATGAACTAATCATATTTACAAAAACAAGAGAGGTCGAGTTCATACCACCTTTTCTCATCTCAATAAGTTCATCATATAATCATCATTATTGCTTTTCACTGGCACGACCGAATAGTGTGGATAATAATAATAGTGCACGTGCATTGGACTAAGCTGGAATCTGCAAGCATTCAATTCAAGAGAGAAGACAAGGTAATATGGGCTCTTTGTTAGATCAACAATGCATAAACTAGCCACTCAACATTTTCATTATGGTCTTCTCCTCTCGACCCCAAAGAAAAGAAACAAAACTATTTACATGGAAAGCTCCCAACAAGCAAAAGAGAATAAGAAATCTTTTTGGGTTTTCTATTTAGTTACTACTACTAAAGGCATGGAAGGTAAACTGGCTAAAAGCTACAAATATTTTTTTTGTTTTTCCTTAAGGTTTATCAAACACACAAGATGAAAGCATAAAAAGGGAAATAAACTAGCATGGATATTACAATGAAAAATTGTGAGCACCGACAACTAGCATGAGTGTGTGAACATGAATGTAATGTCGGTGAGAAGAACATACTCCCCCAAGCTTAGGCTTTTGGCCTAAGTTGGTCTGTGCCCACGGCTGGCCTGGCAGATATCCAAAGTAATAGTTGGGGTCGTACTGAGAAGGAGCCTCGGGTTGCTACTGTTTGGCAATCTCCTCCGGATCCCACTGGTAAACAGACTGTCATGAAGGATCAAATTGTGGTTCCGGCTCTGGCTCTGTAGCTGGTGTGGGGTTTCGGTAGGCGTGAATGGCCTCCGGCGGAACAAGGTACTTGCCCGCAGATAAGTCAAACAAGGAAGGAGCGGGCAAAGTGATAGTCTCAGGGTGATTTTTATCAAAAATCGGCTTGTATTTAAACATCTTTTCCTTATTCTTAACGATAAAATCATGTGCTACCATACTCTTATAGTCTAGAAAAAAAGGAGGCATCAACTTTTCTTCTTTCTCATAATGTCTAATAGGTATGTTAAAATGTGCAGCGAGGCGCGAGGCGAAGATGCCTCCAAGGACGGGGCCCTTAGTACGGTTCAGCTTTAACCGCTTTGCAACAATAGCGCCTATACTAAATGTGTCATCACGGAACAAGGCATGGCACAAAATAACAATATCAGGGGCACTAAGGTTGCCACAGTTTTCACGACCAATCAAGCATCTACTAGCAAATATTGCAAAGTAACGTAGAACAGGAAAATGTATGCTAGTGATTCTTGCATCGGAAACCTTCCTAGTTTCCCCTACAACAATCATATCAATAAACCCTTCCACATCACTACAATGTGGTTCTTCTATGCTGCCTGTAAAGGGTATCTTATAGACCTGGCATAAAACAAAAAGGGACATCTCCTTATACTCTTCATATAAATAGAAATCCACTGAAGGTGGTGACCTCTGTAGCGCCCCGAGACCGATGTGCCAGGTGTCTTCCAGTTATTCGCTGTTGTTGCCTTGTCATTTGCTTGCGTGTTGCATTTCATCATGTCATCATGTGCATTGCATCATCATGTTTTCAAAACCTGCATCCGTCCGGGTTCCCCTAGTTCCCTCCGTTGCCCGTTCTGAGCCCAGACACGCTTGCACGCGCCCGCGGCACGTCCGAAATATTATTTTATAAGTGGCCGGAAAATGTTCTCGGATTGGGTTGAAAGTTGGCATGCGGTCTTATTATTGTGTAGATAGACTGCCTGTCAAATTTCATCGCATTCGGAGTTCGTTTGACGCCCCAATGATTAACTATAGCGGCAGTATAGCCGATCTAACGTCAGACGTTTTCGGTCTCTGGAAACAGTCGCAGGGCCTCTCTCTCTTCTCTTCTCTCAGCTCGAGACCGTCTACACAGTCCACTCACCGCTAGCCCCCAACCTATCCTCTCTCGTCAGCCCGCGGCCCACCTCTCGCGCGCGTCCGAAAATTGTCCCGGACCCGACCCGAGCACTCGTCACCGTCGTGTCCGGATCATCCCCAAACATCTACAAAATGTCTCCGTTTTGTTTATTGGGCTTCCTAACCTAGTTTTTCTTGAACCGCCCGATTTTGATCGGAGGGTCCAAATCTACCCTAAACTCCCCTCTTTCCATATATATATAGTCCACTCCTAGACTATTTTGGACAAACCCTAAAATCTAGGGGAGTTGTCCCATCCATCCCCTCACCCACCGCCGCCACTTTTCTCACCATCCACCTCGGGATCCATTCCCATCCAATCAGTGGCTTCGTCCCCGATCCAAAATCCTCATCATTTTCGCCACCCAACCAACCACCGCACCACCGCCCGCTCCTCCCGTCGCTCGAACCCTCCAGCTGAGCGCCTCCTCCTCACCTCGTCTCCCTCACGCCAGCCACCAGCAGCAGCTTCAGGCCGTCCCCGCCGCCAAGTCCCTCACGCCGGCCTCCCTGCTTCTGCGGCTCCTCTGCATCGGCAACCAAGCACCCAAGGCCATGCACTCCCCCCCTCGAGTAACTCCAGCACCGCCCTGCTCCAGCCCGTCACCACGTCCTCGCCACCAATCGAACCAGCTAGCAAGATGAGCCCCATCGCACCTCCCCTATCCTTCCTTCCCTCCTGCCTCGTTTCTCTCCTTCCCTGATCTCTCTTTTCTTGAAGCAGCGCCACCATGGAAGCCTCGCAGAAGCTCCGCACGGGTCGTCTCCTCGCCAAGTCCCACCACGGCCACCCTCCAGATCCGGCCGGCCTCCGCTGCCCTTGCCCGTTCATGGCCGGATCCCGCCGGCAGAGCCCTGTCCCCACCGCTGGCGCCCTCCTGTTCGCTGGCCGTCGTCCCCCGCTTCGCCAGCTCGCCTTCCTAGAACGCATGCAGCATCAAGTCCCTGCGCCCATTGACCCGGCCTGGTTGGCCTCGTCCCTGTCCGGCTCCAGCAAGGCCCAGCTCCCTTGGCCCATGGTGAGGCGCCCCCAGCAGCGCCTCGTTTTTTTTCTTCTCTTCTACTCAGTTGGCCCAACTTGCACCAGATTTGGCCCATAGATGTTTTTTTAGTTCTGTGAATTTACTAATTTTTTCCTTCACATGCATAATTATAGAATATGCCATCATTTTAAAACGCTCACACCTAAATAACCGTGTCGGTTTTAAACTAACTTAATATGAAACTTGCTTAGATTTTCATCTAGTTTAATAATATGAAACTTTCATCCATGTTAAAATGTTTAAATTTGTTGTTTGCATTAATTTGCATAAATGTCATGCTAAATGGTTTATTTCATAACTAATTAACCATAGCTCCGAATTAAATAAATTATATATGTAAATGGGGTAGCAAAATGCCTAGTTTAACATGGTTCACTTTCTTTGCATGTTTAACAACTCTAAAATATGGCTTAGGGCAGAACAGTACCAAATCTATAATATGCTCATGGGGTTTTACCAGAATTGTTGTTCGTTGCTTCCGGCCTCATTTAAACTTGACTAGATAGGTAGTTTTACTTTGCTTCACCCTTTTGTCATGCTAACAACATTTAATCTTATTGGGTACATAAACGAGATTGATCTAAATAACTTGAATGTGGTGTTTCGTCAATATGCAACTCGTTGCATATTGAGCTCCATTTAATTTGTAGGATTTCTTGTGCACTTTGCCATGCCATGCCTCATTAAACCGGACATGCATCATACTTGTTGTGCATCATGCCATGATTTTGTGGTGGTTGTTTACTATGTTGTGTGCTTCTTTCCGGTGTTGCTTCTTTGGGTTGGTTCCGGTAACGACGCGTTTGTGAGGACCCGTTCGTCTACGTCCGTTTGTCTTCTTCATGGACTCGTTCTTCTTCCTTGCGGGATCTCAGGCAAGATGATCATACCCTCGAAATCACTTCTATCTTTGCTTGCTAGTTGCTCGCTCTTTTGCTATGCCTATGCTGCGATACCTACCACTTGCTTATCATGCCCCCCATATTGTTGAACCAAGCCTCTAACCCACCTTGTCCTAGCAAACCGTTGTTTGGCTATGTTACCGCTTTGCTCAGCCCCTCTTATAGCATTGTTAGTTGTAGGTGAAGATGAAGTTTGTTCCTTGTTGGAACATGTTTACTTGTGGGATATCACAATATATTTATTTAATTAATGCATCTATATACTTGGAAAAGGGTGGAAGGCTCGGCCTTATGCCTGGTGTTTTGTTCCACTCTTGCCACCCTAGTTTCCGTCATATCGGTGTTATGTTCCCGGATTTTGCGTTCCTTACGCGGTTGGGTGATAATGGGAACCCCTTGACAGTTCGCCTTGAATAAAACTCCTCCAGCAATGCCCAACCTTGGTTTTACCATTTGCACTAACAACCTACCACCTTCCCTTGGGTTCTGCAGACTCAAGGGTCATCTTTATTCTAGCCCCCCCCCCCCCGGGCCATTGCTCCTCTGAGTGTTGGTCCGACCGAGTAGACTGCGGGGCCACCTCAGGGCAACTTGAGGTTTGGTTTTACTCGTAGGATGTCTCATCTGAGTGTGCCTTGAGAACGAGATATGTGCAGCTCCTATCAGGATTTGTCGGCACATTCGGGCGGTGTTGCTGGATTTGTTTTACCCTGTCGAAATGTCTTGTAACCGGGATTCCGAGTCTGATCGGGTCTTCCCACTAGAAGGAATATCCTTCATTGACCGTGAGAGCTTGTTATGGGCTAAGTTGGGACACCCCTGCAGGGATTTGAACTTTTGAAAGCCGTGCCCGGGGTTATGGGTAGATGGGAATTTGTTAATGTCCGGTTGTAGAAAACCTGAAGCTGACCTTAATTAAAATACATCAACCGCGTGTGTTACCATGATGGTCTCTTCTCGGCGGGGTCCGGGAAGTGAATACGGTGTTGGAGTTATGCTTGACGTAGGTTGTTCTAGGATCACTTCTTGATCATAGTTTCTCGATCGTGCTTTGCCTTCTCTTCTCGCTCTCATCTGCGTATGTTAGCCACCACATATGCTAGTCGCTTGCTGCAGCTCCACCTCATACCTTTACCTTACCCATAAGCTTAAATAGTCTTGATCGCGAGGGTGTGAGATTGCTGAGTCCCCGTGACTCACAGATACTTCCAAAACCAGCTTGCAGGTGCCGATGAGTCCGTGCAGATGACGCAACCAAGCTCAGGAGGAGCTCGATGAAGATCTTGTCCTTTGTGTTGTTTCGTTCTAGTTGATCAGTAGTGGAGCCTAGTTGGGGTCGATCGGGGACCTTGTCGCATTTGGGGTTCTTCTTTTATTTTGGTTCCATAGTCGGACCTTGATTGTATTTGGTTGATGTAATGCTTTATTCATGTAATTGTGTGAAGTGGCGATTGTAAGCCAACTATGTATCTTTTCCCTTATGTATTACATGGGTTGTGTGAAGATTACCTCACTTGCGACATTGCTTTCAATGCGGTTATGCCTCTAAGTCGTGCTTCGACACGTGGGAGATATAGCCGCATCGAGGGCGTTACAAGTTGGTATCAGAGCCTTCCCCGACCTTAGGAGCCCCCACTGCTTGATCGAATTAGCTGTCGTTGTTGAGTCTAGAAAAATGTTTTGAGTCATTTAGGAATTATATATCAGAGAGTTTAGGAATTCTTTTACTCCCCAGTCCCTTCATCGCTCTGGTAAGGCATCCTGACGTAGAGTTTTGACTCTTCTCTTCTCAAATTTTCACTAAAAACTTTTTAGGATCACGTGGGTATCTTGGAATCATTCCGATGGTTTTGTGACGAGAACATTGTTCTTGGTGCCTCCTGTCTTTAGGGGTTGTGGCAGTATCCCGGGGAGTTGATCTTCGAGGTGTTGTCGTCACATTTTATCGTTGAAGTTCTGGAATACCTGAGTTTAGTACGCCGACATCGAAAATCTCTTTTATGCAGTTGTTGGTGAGATAACCTCGACGCCACCCAGTACTGGGCGGGAGTTCGGGAGTATTGCCATAACTCGTATAACGGATGCTTTTCGAAGGTTGAGGTAGACGATTTCCGAAGGTTTCTTGGTTATGTGTTGAAGGATGGATACAGCTGGATGTAGGATTTGCTAGTTTTTGGTGAGATATTATGCTTCCCCTGTATCCCCAACACCTGATTGCATAACCGGAAAGTTTCGGGAGTTTATAAGTGGGAAATCCAGTAGCTCTTAGGATATCTTTCCGACAGATGTATGATATGAAATTGGGGTTCGACGTCTAGTGGTCCGCCTATTCACGGTCGGTTTTACAGTGGTCTCGTTGTGTCTTAAAGAGTCCTTGGCTATGTCGACTCGGGGACGCTTCGTATGTCATGTGCACTGCCTTGTACATGATGGTGCTGTACGATCGAGCCCGTGTAGGCCCCACCACAAAAACTTCGGACGAAATCTCTATCATATATTTGTTCCGGCTTATTCTACAAGCCAATTCTTTATTTTGTTTTGAGTTGTGGTATTCGAGTTGCTTCGAAGTCAAATGTTGATTCCATACCTGTTCCTAAGCAGTGTTCTCATACTCCGATGTGAATACCAATCCTTCTTGATCATCAAGATTGTTTTTGTCAATCCTTTTAACCGGTGTGCTTCTCTTCAAGTGGATCCGATCACTTCAACATTCGCAAGATCAACTCAAGTCTTCTCAACAGTGTTTGTTTCATCCGTTCCAAGTTGTCTTTGTTTTTCCCCCCCCCCCCCCCCTTCTTCTTCGAGGACTCAGATTTCTTATTCAAGTATCCTTTTATTATTGTGAAGTCTCTCCATTCTTTTTTCCGTCAATGTTCTTACCCGGTGTTTTCCATGAAGATGTTCTACTATCTCATCTTTCATCATTCTTTTTCTTCTCCAGTAGATGTAATTCAATCTTTGGTATTGAGCATACTCCTTTTCTTTTTGCCCAATGCCTATTTATGCTGGTGCACCTCTTAATTTTCCCCGCTTGCTATTCTTTTTTTCCGGAGTGCTAAAGATATCTCAGAAGATTCGTGTTTCCACTCTTAATCCATTCAAGCTATTTTGAGGATGTTATCTCATTCAAGCCTTTTAATTCAACCGGTGCAATCTCTCCTTTAATCATTTCAACGGTGTATCTTTTCAGTGGGCCCTAACCCACAGGTCTTTTCCCAGTATCTTACCTGACTCTTCTTATTCTCCCGGAGTTATTCTCAAATCTTCTAAAGTTTGATGTAAGAATGATTTTCATTAGTCAGATGTGTTTCTCCAAGATCTCTCAATTTTCTTTTCATCATTGGCTCAACCTTTCTAATTTTAATTCCGGAGTACCTCAATAAATCATGGCGGTGTTTCTCGTCGTCATTCTCGGATTTTGAAGACCGAAGAAGAGTTTCTCTTTAATCTTGCTCCATTCTCTTCAAGATTCGTGATTCTAGTTTGTTGCCATCCTCTCGTAATTGTTTTGATCGTGAAAAATTCTTTTCACCTATCCGAAGCAATTCAAGAGTCTTCTCAGTTTGTTATCCGGAGTCCATCAATTCAGGTTTATTCATTCTCAGCTGTCAGTTATCATTCTCCTATCTTACCGGTGCTTCGTTCAAGTAATCTCTAATCAGTTCGTGATCCCTTCGTTCTCTTCTATCTAAATTCTCTCAAGCACCTTCGTTCATTTGCTAATTCTTACCGGTGATTCACCCCTACTTCGATCATTTTCAATTCTTACGGTGGTTCTTTCAAGATCTTTCTTCCTTGTTTATCATATCAATTCATTTGTTGTTCCAATCCTACCGGTGGTTCGTTGAAGACGTTCTCAAGTTTTGATATATCTCTTTTAATCCTTTCTACGAGAATAAGTAGTATGCCAAATCCATTGATTGTCATCAATTTAATTGGTGAAGGATAAGCATAATGTAATTCTTATTTTTGTTTCATCCAAGTGATTAATTCCTTATTCCGGAGGTTCATCAAATTCTTGATTTCAGTTGTTTCATCTTCTCTTTTCCAGAGTTCCAAGTTTTTTTTCTCTGCATTATATCGTCGCGAAGCTCCATCTAAATCATTGCAAGGCTTCACCTTATATTCTCAACTTCTCTTTCTTTTGTCATCCTTTCGTTTACCGAAGTTCTTCATGGAGGTTCTACATGATGGTTCATCAAGGATTTAATTCCTTCTCCAACTTTTTCATCGAGATTCTTTTCTAAGAAGCTCAAGCTTTCTTCATATTGTAATCCGGAGTGCAATTCTTTCTTCCGTATCATTGGAGATGGTATTGTGTCATTCTTGATAATCTGAGTTCATGTTTTATGATTCGAATGTTGTTAAGAATGAGATATTTTAAATCCATCAACCTCTTTGTTGGAATTATCTTGGGTTATATTTCACCTAAAACTTTCCCTAAGGATTGTTGCTACCTATGGTGCTTCTAAATGATCCAAGTTCTTCTTCTATCCTTCCGGTGAAATAGTTTCTCGTCTCCTTGTTTTTATCAATCAAATCTCTTCCGTGAGTGGCAGGTTGTCACCTCATAATTTTGGGATGTTTTCCATAAGACCATATCAAGCTTATTCTTTTCGTTGTTGGTTTTCCAACAACTTCGTTCTAGCTGTTGTTGTAAGCGTGCTCCCTCGAGATCATGCTTCCCTTCGTTCACTCCATTCCATTCTTACTTTTGTTCCAGAGCCATTGTGATGTTGCTCTCTTCAACCCATCTTCTGGTCTTGTCAAGATCATGTTTGACTCGTGCTTATCCTTTCAACCGGAGTGTTGTGTCCCTTTGCTCAAGCTCTTTCATTTTATCAAGTTTTTTCATCTCTTTTAAACCGGAGTGCTGTCCGAGATCTTTCTTACCCCTTGTTCCATTCATTCAATAGTTTCGGAGGCAGTATGTTGTTGATCTCATCAAGCATCCTATCATCTTGTCAAGTTCTTGTTAATTCCTTCCATTTGCAGTCGGAGTGCTGTCCAAATTATATCATTCTTAATCCTTCTCTATCTTGTTTTAACCGGAGTGGTTTCAATATATATCTTGCCTTTCAACCTCAAGGTTTTGCGCAATGTTCTTTGTTCCTCTCTTCTAACGGAGTGTTTTCAACTTCGTTCATCTCAGTTGTATTCTTTGCTCGAAATTGTTCAACCTCGCAAGGTTCTTTGGTTTCACTCATTGGTAAAAGAAGAAACTTAGTTTTACCTCTTCTCGTTCTCTTCCGTTTTCCCCTCCGGCGCCATTCTAGATCTCGGGACGAGATCCTCTCGTAGTGGTGGAGTGTTGTAGCGCCCCGAGACCGATGTGCCAGGTGTCTTCCAGTAATTCGCTGTTGTTGCCTTGTCATTTGCTTGCGTGTTGCATTTCATCATGTCATCATTTGCATTGCATCATCATGTTTTCAAAACCTGCATCCGTCCGGGTTCCCCTAGTTCCCTCCGTTGCCCGTTCTGAGCCCAGACACGCTTGCACGCGCCCGCGGCACGTCCGAAATATTATTTTATAAGTGGCTGGAAAATGTTCTCGGATTGGGTTGAAAGTTGGCATGCGGTCTTATTATAGTGTAGATAGACCGCCTGTCAAATTTCATCGCATTCGGAGTTCGTTTGACGCCTCAACGATTAACTATAGCGGCAGTATAGCCGGTCTAATGTCAGACGTTTTCGGTCTCCGGAAACAGTCTGGGCCTCTCTCTCTTCTCTTCTCTCAGCTTGAGACCGTCTACACAGCCCACTCACCGCTAGCCCCCAACCTATCCTCTCTCGTCAGCCCGCGGCCCACCTCTCGCGCGCGTCCGAAAATTGTCCCGGACCCGACCCGAGCACTCGTCACCGTCATGTCTGGATCATCCCCAAACATCTACAAAATGTCTCCGTTTTGTTTATTGGGCTTCATAACCTAGTTTTTATTGAACCACCCGATTTTGATCGGAGGGTCCAAATCTACCCTAAACTCCCCTCTTTCCATATATATATATAGTCCACTCCTAGACTATTTTGGACAAACCCTAAAATCTAGTGGAGTTGTCCCATCCATCCCCTCACCCGCCGCCGCCACTTTTCTCACCATCCACCTCGGGATCCATTCCCATCCAATCAGTGGCTTCGTCCCCGATCCAAAATCCTCATCATTTTCGCCACCCAACCAACCACCGCACCACTGCCCACTCCTCTCGTCGCTCGAACCCTCCAGCTGAGCGCCTCCTCCTCACCTCGTCTCCCTCACGCCGGCCACCAGCAGCAGCTTCAGGCCGTCCCCGCCGCCAAGTCCCTCACGCCGGCCTCCCTGCTTCTGCGGCTCCTCTGCATCGGCAACCAAGCGCCCGAGGCCATGCACTCCTCCCCTCGAGCAACTCCAGCACCGCCCTGCTCCAGCCCGTCACCACGTCCTCGCCACCGATCGAACCAGCTAGCAAGATGAGCCCCATCGCACCTCCCCTATCCTTCCTTCCCTCCTACCTCGTTTCTCTCCTTCCCTGATCTCTCTTTTCTTGAAGCAGCGCCACCATGGAAGCCTCGCAGAAGCTCCGCGCGGGTCGTCTCCTCGCCAAGTCCCACCACGGCCACCCTCCAGATCCGGCCGGCCTCCGCTGCCCTTGCCCGTTCACGGCCGGATCCCGCCGGTAGAGCCCCGTCCCCACCACTGGCGCCCTCCTGTTCGCTGGCCGTCGTCCCCCGCTTCGCCAGCTCGCCTTCCTGGAACGCACGCAGCATCAAGTCCCTGCGCCCATTGACCCGGCCTGGTTGGCCTCGTCCCTGTCCGGCTCCAGCAAGGCCCAGCTCCCTTGGCCCATGGTGAGGCGCCCCCAGCAGCACCTCGTTTTTTTTCTTCTCTTCTACTCAGTTGGCCCAACTTGCACCAGATTTGGCCCATAGATGTTTTTTTTAGTTCTGTGAATTTACTAATTTTTTCCTTCACATGCATAATTATAGAATATGCCATCATTTTAAAACGCTCACACCTAAATAACCGTGCATCAGTTTTAAAATAACTTAATATGAAACTTGCTTAGATTTTCATCTAGTTTAATAATATGAAACTTTCATCCATGTTAAAATGTTTAAATTTGTTGTTTGCATTAATTTGCCTAAATGTCATGCTAAATGGTTTATTTCATAACTAATTAACCGTAGCTCCGAATTAAATAAATTATATATGTAAATGGGGTAGGAAAATGCCTAGTTTAACATGGTTCACTTTCTTTGCATGTTTAAAAACTCTAAAATATGGCTTAGGGCAGAACAGTACCAAATCTATAATATGCTCATGGGGTTTTACCGGAATTGTTGTTTGTTGCTTCCGGCCTCATTTAAACTTGACTAGATAGGTAGTTTTACTTTGCTTCACCCTTTTGTCATGCTAACAACATTTAATCTTGTTGGGTACATAAACGAGATCGATGTAAATAACTTGAATGTGGTGTTTCATCAATATGCAACTCGTTGCATATTGAGCTCCATTTAATTTGTAGGATTGCTTGTGCACTTTACCATGCCATGCCTCATTAAACCGGACATGTATCATACTTGTTGTGCATCATGCCATGATTTTGTGGTGGTTGTTTACTATGTTGTGTGCTTCTTTTCGGTGTTGCTTCTTCGGGTTGGTTCCGGTAACGACGCGTTTGTGAGGACCCGTTCGTCTACGTCCATTTGTCTTCTTCATGGACTCGTTCTTCTTCCTTGCAGGATCTCAGGCAAGATGATCATACCCTCGAAATCACTTCTATCTTTGCTTGCTAGTTGCTCGCTCTTTTGCTATGCCTATGTTGCGATACCTACCACTTGCTTATGATGCCCCCCATATTGTTGAACCAAGCCTCTAACCCACCTTGTCCTAGCAAACCGTTGTTTGGCTATGTTACCGCTTTGCTCAGCCCCTCTTATAGCGTTGTTAGTTGCAGGTGAAGATGAAGTTTGTTCCGTGTTGGAACATGTTTACTTGTTGGGATATCATAATATATCTTATTTAATTAATGCATCTATATACTTGGTAAAGGGTGGAAGGCTCGGCCTTATGCCTGGTGTTTTGTTCCACTCTTGCCACCCTAGTTTCCATCATATCGGTGTTATGTTCCCGGATTTTGCGTTCCTTACGCGGTTGGGTGATAATGGGAACCCATTGACAGTTCGCCTTGAATAAAACTCCTCCAGCAATGCCCAACCTTGGTTTTACCATTTGCACTAACAACCTACCACCTTCCCTTGGGTTCTGCAGACTCAAGGGTCATCTTTATTCTAGCCCCCCCCCCCCGGGCCATTGCTTCTCTGAGTGTTGGTCCGACCGAGTAGACTGCGGGGCCACCTCAGGGCAACTTGAGGTTTGGTTTTACTCGTAGGATGTCTCATCTGAGTGTGCCCTGAGAACGAGATATGTGCAGCTCCTATCGGGATTTGTCAGCACATTCGGGCGGTGTTGCTGGATTTGTTTTACCCTGTCGAAATGTCTTGTAACCGGGATTCCGAGTCTGATCGGGTCTTCCCGCTAGAAGGAATATCATTCGTTGACCGTGAGAGCTTGTTATGGGCTAAGTTGGGACACCCCTGCAGGGATTTGAACTTTCGAAAGCCGTGCCCGCGGTTATGGGCAGATGGGAATTTGTTAATGTCCGGTTGTAGAAAACCTGAAGCTGACCTTAATTAAAATACATCAACCGCGTGTGTTACCGTGATGGTCTCTTCTCGGCGGGGTCCGGGAAGTGAATACGGTGTTGGAGTTATGCTTGACGTAGGTTGTTCTAGGATCACTTCTTGATCATAGTTTCTCGATCGTGCTTTGCCTTCTCTTCTCGCTCTCATCTGTGTATGTTAGCCACCATATATGCTAGTCGCTTGCTGCAGCTCCACCTCATACCTTTACCTTACCCATAAGCTTAAATAGTCTTGATCGCGAGGGTGTGAGATTGCTGAGTCCCCGTGACTCACAGATACTTCCAAAACCAGCTTGCAGGTGCCGATGAGTCCGTGCAGATGACGCAACCAAGCTCAGGAGGAGCTCGATGAAGATCTTGTCCTTTGTGTTGTTTCGTTCTAGTTGATCAGTAGTGGAGCCCAGTTGGGGTCGATCGGGGACCTTGTCGCATTTGGGGTTCTTCTTTTATTTTGGTTCTGTAGTCGGACCTTGATTGTATTTGGTTGATGTAATGCTTTATTCATGTAATTGTGTGAAGTGGAGATTGTAAGCCAACTATGTATCTTTTCCCTTATGTATTACATGGGTTGTGTGAAGATTACCTCACTTGCGACATTGCTTTCAATGCGGTTATGCCTCTAATTCGTGCTTCGACACGTGGGAGATATAGCCGCATCGAGGGCGTTACAACCTCCTAGCATGGAAATGAAAATTTTGCACAAAAATATTAGTGAGTAAGAGATACTGTTCACGTTGGTCGTGGAGGAAATCGGTGAGGCCTGCATTCTCAGCCAACTCATAAAGATCATGATAAATCCCGGCTGCCCTCGAGAAATCATCACAAGGCCATTCATACATACGGCCGAACTTCCGCGGTGCGAGGGAGATTATATTTGGGCCTCTTATCCTCCTCACTTTGCTTATCCTTTGAGCTTCGGCTCGATGAGCCCCTTAAAAATCTCTTCATCTTTTTCTGAAAATTTCTGAAATTTTTAGCAACTTCAAAATAAAAGTGAACCAAACTCAACAAAATTGATAGCAACTACTCCTACAAGTGCCTAGAGGATATATCATGCATTAAAACTACTTTCGACCATATAAATTTGACATGCAAGCTCAAGAACATGGTCACCTAAGCGGCAAAAAATTGCAATGAATAAAGCACTAGAACAAAAACTATTTGGACCATTGGAGGAGTCACATACCAAAGAACAATCCCCCAAAGCAGTTTGGTGAATGGAGCTTTGAGCTAGGAGATCGAAAATGGCAGCAAGATGAGCTAGAACTCGTGCTTGAGCTGGTTGGTGATTTTTTGGGAGGAAGAAGGAGTGTGTGGTAGCTGGAATAAGTGGAGGGGACCCACGTGGGGTCCACGAGGAAGGGGGCACGCCTAGGGGGTGGGCGCGCCCTCCACCCTCGTGGGCACATGGCTGCTCCCCCTGGTGTGTTTTCAGTGCCATATATTCTCAAATATTCTAGAAAAAATCATATTTAATTTTCAGGGCATTTGGAGAACTTTTATTTTTGGGGTATTTTTTTATTACACGGATAATTCAGAAAACAGACAGTAAATACTATTTTTTCTTTATTTAATATAAATAACAAAAAGTAAAAGGAGGGTACAGAGAGTTGTGTTTTCTAACTTCATCCATCTCATGCTCATCAAAAGGAATCCACTAAGAAGGTTGATCAGGTCTTGTTAACAAACTCATTTCGAATAACATGAAAGTGGAGAATTTTCGAATAACACTAGGTTACCTCAACGGGGATATGCACATCCCCAACAATAAGAATATCATATTTCTTCTTGACAGTAGGAAGAGGGAATTCAAAACCTCCAATAGTAATTGTTGAAATTTTTCCAATAGAATTGAAACTGTGGGCTTGAGATTGTTTCCTCGGAGAGTGTACTGTATGCTCATTACCATTAACATGAAAAGTGACATTGCCTTTGGTGCAATCAATAACAGCCTCTGCAGTATTCAAAAAGGGTCTTCCAAGAATAATAGACATACTATTGTCCTCGGGAATATCAAGAATAACAAAGTCTGTTAAAATAGTAACGTTTGCATCCACAACAGGCACATCCTCACAAATACCGACGGGTATAGCAGTTGATTCATCGGCCATTTGCAAAGATATTTTAGTAGGTGTCAACTTATTCAAATCAAGTCTACGATATAAAGAGAGAGGCATAACACTAACACCGGCTCTTAGATCACATGAAGCAGTTTTAACATAATTTCTTTTAATGGAGCATGGTATAGTTGGTACTTCTGGATCTCCAAGTTTCTTTGGTATTCCACCCTTAAAAGTATAATTAGCAAGCATGGTGGAAATTTCAGCTTCCTGTATCTTTCTCTTATTTCTGAAAATATCCTTCATATATTTTGCATAAGGATTCATTTTAAGCATATCGGTCAAACGCATACGCAAAAAGATAGGTCTAATCATTTCAGCAAAGCGCTCAAAATCCTCATCATCCTTTTTCTTGGATGGTTTAGGAGGAAAAGGCATGGGTTTCTGAACCCATGGTTCTCTTTCTTTACCGTGCTTCCTAGCAACAAAGTCTCTCTTATCATAACGTTGATTCTTTGATTGTGGGTTATCAAGATAAACAGCAGGTTCAATCTCTACGTCATTATTATTACTAGGTTGAGCATCAACATGAACATCATCATTAACATTATCACTAGGTTCATGTTCATTACCAGATTGTGTTTCAGCATCAGAAATAGAAATATCATTAGGATTCTCAGGTGTGTCTACAACAGGTTCACTAGAAGCATGTAAAGACCTATCATTTCTCTTTTTATTCCTCTTAGAAGGACTAGGTGCATTAACGTTATTTCCCCGAGAGTCTTGCTCAATTCTCTTAGGGTGGCCCTCAGGATACAAAGGTTCCTGAGTCACTTTACCTCCTCTAGTTGCAACTCTAATAGCAAAGTCATTATTCTTACTATTCAATTCATTGAGCAAATCATTCACTACAACAGGACCCCTCATATAGCAACGCATTTTTCCGTATGTCCATATATGCGTTGCTAGCATCTTTACCAACGGTTTTGGATGCGTAGCCTTATCCAGTGTTGCTAGCGCATAATGCAACGGTTATACTTCCGTTGGTAAAAGGAACCGTTGCAAGGGTACAACACATAAAACTGACTTTTACAACACTCATATATGTTGGTGGTAAATGTCCAGGAATTCAAATCTCATCTAGAGGATTTCAAATCCCATTACTTGGCCACAAAGAATTTGCAATGCTGCAGGTGTTTTACATATAAAATGTGAATAATATTTTATATATTTCCAGTAATTAAATTAATGCTCCACATAATGGTGATAAGTATGTATATCAAGTCGGAATAAAAAATATACGCACGACAGGAAGAAATCATATATTGAAAAAAACTGTGGGATTACAATAGTTGATATTACAGGAGGAATAATATCTAGATGTGGTGCATAACCTGAATATTGTCTTGACAGCAAAACTTAAACTAAAATCATCCATCAACATCCCTACAACTTAAACTAAAACTTAACCGAGGAACATCATCCAACAGGAAAAGCATCCCTACAACTAAACTAAAACTGAGAATAGCCATCATCGTCTTCATCATGAACCAGGAACATCATCATCATCATCATCATTGCAGTATACTTGCCACGCACCCATGTAATCATCCGTATATCTTTTGAATCTACAAACAAAATAACAAAATGAACTATTAAAACACAATGCAAATAGTGATAGGTTGCCCAGCAAATAGGAAACATTACTTCTTACAAACATTGGTTGCCCACCTAGATTACAACTATTACAAAGAAAAGTTGCGACCTGAAAGTATTCCCTTACAACTCAATATACTACTTCAGGTCACAAAACAAACATAAACAGACTCGGAGAAAAATAAACAGATTTGGTTGTGGCCTAAAAGCAAGCCACTAATAACATAGTACCTACTTAGTTGACGGATTAAAAGCATAATAGACACTGCTTGTATGGAACAGTGCAAGCGGCATAATGGGAAATTCAGCAATTTACAAACCATGACAGCAAGAGTTCATGAGGGTAATTCAACAATTTATGAATCAAAGTGGTATGAGCTCGGTGGTCACTTTAGCAATGTACAAATCAAAAAGGCAAGAGTATCTAAGAAGAACATTACTTGCATTTCCGTCTTCACAAACAGTTAACATATGGAGATCGCGGATAGTTACCAGAACTATGACTACGGACACTGCTGTATCTTGGACAAATCTACTCGCAGCTCCAGCCGTCCGTGATGTTGCCTCCATCTCGGCAGTGCCGGAATGGATGAGTGCGGTGCCTCACATTAAATTACACACAACAATAGGTACACAATTGGCGAGATAGGAGTACATAAATAGTTGAATAGGAGCAGAAAAGAAGGCTGAAAATGGTTAGACCTAATCTAAGCAATAAAGGAATAAATAAATAATCACCTCAACAGAAATAGTCTTAGTTGAAGGTAAAACTCAATGATGTACTATGAATGTAGAGCCTGGCACATTCAAAACCACCGAATGTCATTGAGTATTTATTTCTTCGGAAACCTGCGCACAAAGAAATAGTGAGCCTCTATTTAACGAATGACTAATATGATGATTAACAGTGAGCTGTTGCCGGTGTATATGTGTGTGTGCTTGCTGCAAGCTTTAGTATATGAATGTTTGCACATGAACATGCATAAAGCTCAGGTGTAGGTTGGATCTAAGTGGGGTATTAGGATTCAGTTTTTTTACACTATGATGTACAGCGGTAGTAGATAAGTATCTTTTTTAGATTAGTAGATAAGTACTTGGTATAGATGAATCCTTTGCATTGACTTGAACCAAGTGCATATATAATAACTGCATGCTATGAGAGCAGTGGCGGAGCGTGACCAAAACACAACAGGGGGCCAAATCCATCTAAAAACACACAATATGCATGAAAAAGCTACTCATCATAGAACATGTGTAAGTGATAATTTGAAGGGATCCCATAATTATATGACTAAATAATATGTCGTTTCCATTGTTGCTATATATCTAAATCAGGAACTTATAATGCATCAAATTTTCCATCATTTAACCGATGCAGTGGACATCTATATGAATAAATTATCATCACACCTCGCTTCTCAGTTACTCTCTCCGTTCCAATCAAAAAATAGGACATACACTTTCTGTAGTAAACTAACCAAGCAATTAGCCAGGAAAGCACGAAGCACCAACCAGCAGTGTCCAAGGCGTTTGGTTTCAATCAAAAAGGCACCGTAACCCAGCAAGAGGGTTAAGGTCCAGTGTGCACAAGTGCTGGTGCGTCCACCGTCCGGCGTGGTGGGTTGCCGGCGTCAGCGGCATGCAGCTCCAAGCCTCCGACCGGTAAGAAGGGGATAGACAAGTCGATAAAGAGGAGGAGCCAAGGAGGTCATCAGACGAATGGATGAGTTCGCAATGGTCGGTCGCTCAAATCATGTTAGCGGATGATGGTTCACAATAGTTGTGGCCTGGTAGTGATCTAGCCCTGTAGTAGCAGTCTATCGGAGCCGTGGAGAATCGGGGATGGAAGTTGTTCCTAGACTGCTACTGGTCATTATCTCCTGGGCTGTGCTAAAGTAGTGAATAAACTTGGTATAAAATTCTTTTTGTAATTTTGGAAGGGGGGGTCGTGGCCCTGTTTCGCCTCCACTACCCTCCTCCAGTGTATGAGAGGACAATCACATAACCAAATGACAAAGAAAATGTGTACTGTCTTATTTATCAGTGTTCTGAATCATATCAACAGCATCAAAGCAAAATCATAGAAGAAACAATGTGGATAATTAACTCACTAAACACAAAGATGTATGTGCTTTCCCCAATAGGTCCACGTCCACTAGTATTTGCACTGGACGTGAAAGCCACCATTAGCAAGCTACTATCTCCACCTAAATAACCTGACCATCAGAGTCCCAAAAAGTGTGAAATTGCAATAAAAACTTTGATTAGTAACTCATCACAACTGCAATACATAGATCTATTAAGACTGGATCCCTCCTTAAATATTGTAACTCTTGTAATAGACTATTTAACATGGGGTCCGCATATATGAAGTAGTGCTTCTTTACATATTAAAAATAGAAAGGATTAACGACTCATCTATCAAGGATGGATGAGTTAGCACTTAGCAGCGCATAAGAATTTTTAAAAATTTGATGCTCCATTGATATCTAATAATTTCTAAATTAATAGAGTAGCAATCAGTGCATAAATGTAAATCAATGGAGATTAGAAGTCAGTCTACAGGCCTATCAGTGTTCATTAGTGAATTGCACAAGGGCCAAACTTTTTTGACAGGGATTAGCAGCAATAGAATCAGGGGTGTATATCCTAGACGTCTATAGGAGAAGAGAAGAACAGAGGTTAGAGAAAGGGGAAGAGAGAGAGAGAGGCCAAAGCCAGGGGAGGGGATTCACTCACCGGAAGAGAGGACGACATGGCCACCGGCGCCTGAGCCGACACCTGAAGCCCTAGCCATTGGGGAAAGGTAGCGGGTGGGCTTTGGTGGCTGCTACCGCTGGATCTAGCCGCATGGAAGGGTGCCACGGTGTGATTGGATGTCAGGCTATGCTTCGTGGTGGCAGGATTCGTCGGCCGGATGTCGCCTGAATCAGCCGCCGCAGGTGGCGCAATGAGGAGACGCATCAAGAGAGAGAGAGATGGGATGTGAGAGGGATAAGTGGGTGGGTGGGTGATGCGGCGGATCCGGTAGCCTCCGGAGCTGCGAGGTGGGAGGAGGGCAGGGGAGGGCCGGCGACGAGGGGGAGAGGAGGGTGACGAGGCGGTTGGTGGCTGCGACTTGGGAGAGAGGAGGGGCATCGGGGGATCTGTTTCTGGCGCATCTCTCTCTCCTTCCCTGTTTTTTTGGTATATGTCCCATGATAGGGTCAAGAGATGTAAATCTGCAACGCATATCTACAACCTTTAATATGCGTATCTGTTATGAATTTTACAACGTATAGCTAAAATGTTGTAGAATGTGCGTTGCTTTATAAGGGGTAATTCTTGTAGTGATTCTGAGCTTTAAGTACTTGTTCTACTTGAGTGGTAACCATAGAAGCATGTTTACTAATAAGTTTAAGTTCACCCTTAACCCTAGTCATATAATCACTCAAGTGTTCAATCATATAATCATCGTGTTTTAGTTGTCTACCAAAATAAGCATTAAAATCTTCTTGCTTAACCATAAAGTTATCAAATTCATCCAAACATTGGCTAGCAAACTTAGCAGGAGGAATTTCAGCTTTATCATATCTATAGAGAGAATTTACCTTTACTACCTGTGTCGGGTTATCAAGACCGTGTGTTTCTTCAACAGGCGGTAAATTAAGACCATGTATTTCTTCAATAGGTGGTAAATTCTTAACATCTTCAGCTTCAATACCTTTTTCTTTCATAGATTTCTTTGCCTCTTGCATATCTTCAGGACTGAGAAATAGAATACCCCTTTTCTTCGGAGTTGGCTTAGGAGTTAGTTCAGGAAGTGTCCAATTATTTTCATTATTCAACATATTATTCAATAGTAATTCAGCTTGCTCAACAGTTCTTTCCCTGAAAACACAACCAGCACAACCATCCAGGTAATCTCTGGAAGCATCGGTTAGTCCATTATAAAAGATATCAAGTATTTCATTTTTCTTGAGAGGATGATCAGGCAAAGCATTAAGTAATTGGAGAAGCCTCCCCCGAGCTTGTGGGAGACTCTCTTCTTCAATTTGCACAAAATTATATATTTCCCTTAAAGTAGCTTGTTTCTTATGAGTGGGGAAATATTTAGCAGAGAAGTAATAAGTCATATCCTGGGGACTACGCACACAACCAGGATCAAGAGAATTAAACCATATCTTAGCATCACCCTTTAATGAGAACGGAAATAATTTAAGGATATAATAGTAGCGAATTTTCTCATCATTAGTAAACAGGGTAGCTATATCATTTAATTTAGTAAGATGTGCCACAACAGTTTCAGATTCATAGCCATAGAACGGATCAGATTCAACCAAAGTAATTAACTCAGAATCAACAGAGAAATCATAATCCTTATCAGTAACAAAGATGGGTGAAGTAGCAAAAGCAGGATCATATTTCATTCTAGCATTCAGAGATTTTTCTTTCAGCTTAGCTAATAGTTTCTTAAGATCACTTCTATCATTGCAGACAATAAAGTCTCTAGCAGTTTCTTCATCCATAACATAACCCTCAGGCACAACAGGCAATTCATATCTAGGGGGAGAATCTTCATCATCACTTTCATCAATATTATCAGTTTCAATAATTTCATTCTCTCTAGCCCTAGCAAGTTGTTCATCAAGAAATTCACCAAGTGGCACAGTAGTATCAAGCATAGAAGTAGTTTCATCATAAGTATCATGCAAAGCAGAAGTGGCATCATCAGTAACATGCGAAATAGCAGAATTAATAGCAGAAGCAGGTTTAGGTGTCGCAAGCTTACTCAAAAAAGAAGGTGAATCAAGTGCAGAGCTAGATGGCAGTTCCTTACCTCCCCTCATATTGAGGGATAAATCTTGGTTCTTGGATCTTTCAAGTTCTTCATAGTGATAAACATATATAAATCCCAAGTGACTCAAAGAATAGAGCTATGCTCCCCGGCAACAGCGCCAGAAAATAGTCTTGATAGCCCACAAATATAGGGGATCGCAACAATTTTCGAGGATAGAGTATTCAACCCAAATTTATTGATTCGACACAAGGGGAGCCAAAGAATATTCTCAAGTATTAGCAGCTGAGTTGTCAATTCAACCACACCTGGAAACTTAATATCTGCAGCAAAGTATTTAGTAGCAAAGTAATATGATAGTAGTGGTAACTATAGCAAAAGTAATATTTTGGGGTTTTGTAGTGATTGTAACAATAGCAGCAGAAAAGTAAATAAGCAAAGAACAATATATGAAAAGCTCGTAGGCATTGGATCGGTGATGGAGAATTATGCCGGATGCGATCGATCATGTAACAATCATAACATAGGGTGACACAGAACTAGCTCTAGTTCATCAATGTAATGTAGGCATGTATTCCGAATATACTCATACGTGCTTATGGAAAAGAACTTGCATGACATATTTTGTCCTACCCTCCCGTGGCAGCGGGGTCCTATTGGAAATTAAGGGATATTAAGGCCTCCTTTTAATAGAGTACCGGACCAAAGCATTAACACTTAGTGAATACATGAACTCATCAAACTACGGTCATCACCGGTAAGTATCCCGGTTGTTGTCACTTCGGGGTTAACGGATCATAACACATAATAGGTGACTATAGACTTGCAAGATAGATGAAGAACTCACATATATTCATGAAAACATAATAGGTTCAAATATGAAATCATGGCACTCGGGCCCTAATGACAAGCATTAAGCATAGCAAAGTCATAGCAACATCAATCTCAGAACATAGTGGATACTAGGGATCAAACCCTAACAAAACTAACTCGATTACATGATAAATCTCATTCAACCCATCACCGTCCAGCAAGCCTATGATGGAATTACTCACGCGCGGCAGTGAGCATCATGAAATTGGTCATGGAGGATGGTTGATGATGACGACGGTGATGGATTCCCCTCTCCGGAGCCCCGAACGGACTCCAGATCAGCCCTCCCGAGAGAGTTTAGGGCTTGGCGGCGGCTCTGTATCGTAAAACGCGATGAATCCTTCTCCTTTATTTTTTTCTCCCCGAACACGAATATATGGAGTTGGAGTTGAGGTCGGTGGAGCTCCAGGGGGCGCACGAGGCAGGGGTGCGCCCCCACCCTCGTGGCTAGGGTGTGGGCCCCCTGGCCTTGATTCTTTGCCAGTGTTTTTTATTATTTTCAAAAATAATCTCCGTGGAGTTTCAGGTCATTCCGAGAAGTTTTGTTTCCGCACATAAATAACACCATGGCAATTCTGCTGAAAACAGCGTTAGTCTGGGTTAGTTCCATTCAAATCATGCAAGTTAGAGTCCAAAACAAGGGCAAAAGTGTTTGAAAAAGTAGATACGGCGGAGATGTATCACCAGCCACCTGTGTGCAAAGCACGTCGGTAGAACCGGTCTCATGAACATGGTCATGTAATGTTGGTTCGGGCCGCTTCATCCAACAATACCGCCGAATCAAAGTAAGACGTTGGTGGTAAGCAGTATGTGATAACCCACAAGTATAGGGGATCGCAACAGTTTTCGATAAGTAAGAGTGTCGAACCCAACGAGGAGCTAAAGGTAGAACAAATATTCCCTCAAGTTCTATCGACCACCGATACAACTCTACGCACGCTTAACGTTCGCTTTACCTAGAACAAGTATGAAACTAGAAGTACTTTGTAGGTGTTGTTGGATTGGTTTGCAAGAATATAAAGATCACGTAAATAAAAGGTAGGGGCTGTTTAGATAAAGAAACAATAAAGTAAATATAGCGAGTGTGGAAAAGTGGTGGTAGGAGTTGCGAAATTGCCCCTAAGCAATTGACTACTTTACTAGACCGATAGCAGGTATTATGTGGGAGAGGCCACTGCTAGCATGTCATCCCTGACTTGGAATTCTATGCACTTATGATTGGAACTATTAGCAAGCATCCGCAACTACTAATGTTCATTAAGGTAAAACCCAACCATAGCATTAAGATATATTTGTCCCCCTTCAATCACGTATGCATCAATTTCTATGCTAGGTTGAAGCTTCTGTCACTCTTGCCCTCCAATACATAGTCCTATCAACATACAACTAACCCTAGGGTGTGATCCACGCGCGCAATCATATGATGGGCACCAAAGGACAGCAACATAGCCACAAGCAAATTAAATCAATCATAGCAATTCATCAACCACCGATAGGACGATGAAAATCTACTCAGACATCATAGGATGGCAACACATCATTGGATAATAATATGAAGCATAAAGCACCATGTTCAAGTAGAGGGTACAGCGGGTTGCGGGAGAGTGGACCGCTATAGGTAGAGGGGGAAAGGTGATGGAGATATTGGTGAAGATGGCGGAGGTGTTGGAGTAGATCGTGGTGATGATGATGATGGCCACGGCAGCGTTCCGGCGCCACCGGAAGAGAAGGGGAGAGGGGGCCCCTTCGTCTTATTCTTCCTTGACCTCCTCCCAAGATGGGAGAAGGGTTTCCCCTCTGGTCCTTGGCCTCCATGGCATGGGAGGGGTGAGAGCCCCTCCGAGATTGGATCTGTCTCTCTGTCTCTCTCTGGTTCTGCGTTCCCAGATTCTTCCCTTTCACCGTTTCTTATATTCCCAAAGATCCATAACTCCGATTGGGCTGAAATTTTAACACGATCTCTATCCGGATATTAGATTTCTTCCGGCGAAAGAAGGGCACCAACCGCCTTACAGGGTGGCCACGAGGATCAGGGGCGCGCCTGACACCCTGGGGCGCGCCCCCCTACCTCTTGGGCCCCTCGAGCATCGTCTCGCGTGGATTCCTCTTCCCAAAAATCATATATATTCCAAAAAAATCTCTGTCAGTTTTTATTCCGTTTGGACTCCGTTTGATATGGATATTCTGCGAAACAAAAAACATGCAACAAACAGGAACTGGCACTGGGCACTGGATCAATATGTTAGTCCCAAAAATAGTGTAAAAAGTTGCCAAAAGTATATGAAAGTTGAATAATATTGGCATGGAACAATCAAAAATTATAGATACGACGGAGACGTATCAGCATCCCCAAGCTTAATTCCTGCTCGTCCTCGAGTAGGTAAATGATAAAAAAGATAATTTTTGATGTGGAATGCTACCTAGCATAATCTTGATCACATATCTAATCGTGGCATGAATATTAAGACATGAGTGATTCAAAGCAATAGTCTATCATTTGACATAAAAACAATAATACTTCAAGCCTACTAATAAAGCAATCATGTCTTTTCAAAATAACATGGCCAAAGAAAGTTATCCCTCCAATATCATATAGTCTGGCTATGCTCCATCTTCACCACACAAAATATTCACATCATGCACAACCCCAATGACAAGCCAAGCAATTGTTTCATACTTTTGACGTTCTGAAACCTTTTCAACTTTCACGCAATACATGAGCGTGAGCCATGGACATAGCACTATAGGTGGAATAGGATGGTGGTTGTGGAGAAGACAAAAAGGAGAAGATAGTCTCACATCAACTAGGCGTATCAACAGGCTATGGAGATGCCCATCAATAGATATCAATGTGAGTGAGTAGGGATTGCCATGCAACGGATGCACTAGAGCTATAAGTGTATCAAATCTCAAACTGAAACTAAGTGGGTGTGCATCCAACTTGCTTGCTCATGAAGACCTCGGGCATTTGAGGAAGCCCATCATCGGAATATACAAGCCAAGTTCTATAATGAAAATTCCCACTAGTATATGAAAGTGATAACTCAAGAGACTCTCTATATGAAGAACGTGGTGCTAATTTGAAGCACAAGTGTGGTAAAAGGATAGTAGCACTGCTCCTTCTCTCTTTTTCTCTCATTTTTTTGTTTTATTTATTTATTTATTTTATTTTATTTTTTGGTGGGCTTCTTTGGCCTCTTTTTTTTATTTGGGCTTCTTTGACCTATTTTTTTGTAAAGTCCGGAGTCTCATCCCGACTTATGGGGGAATCATAGTCTCCATCATCCTTTCCTCACCGGGGCAATGCTCTAATAATGATGATCATCACACTTTTATTTACTTACAACTCGATATTACAACTCGATACTAGAACAAAGATATGACTCTATATGAATGCCTCCGGCGGTGTACCGGGATGTGCAATGATCTAGCATAGCAATGACATCAAAAAACGGGCAAGCCATGAAAACATCATGCTAGCTATCTTACGATCATGCAAAGCAATATGAAAATGATGCTCAAGTCATGTATATGATGATGATGGAAGTTGCATGGCAATATATCTCGGAATGGCTATGGAAATGCCATAATAGGTAGGTATGGTGGCTGTTTTGAGCAAGGTATATGGTGGTTTTATGGTACCGGCGAAAATTGCGCGGTACTAGAGAGGCTAGCAATGATGGAAGGGTGAGAGTGCATATAATCCATGGACTCAACATTAGTCATAAAGAACTCACATACTTATTGCAAAAATCTCATCGAAACAAAGTACTACGCGCATGCTCCTAGGGGGATAGATTGGTAGGAAAAGACCATCGCTCGTCCCCGACCGCCACTCATAAGGAAGACAATCAATAAATACCTCATGCTCCGACTTCGTTACATAAAGGTTCACCATACGTGCATGCTACGGGAATCACAAACCTCAACACAAGTATTTCTAGAATTCACAACCACCCACTAGCATAACTCTAATATCACCATCTTTATATCGCAAAACTATTGCAAGGAATCAAACATGTCATATTCAGGGATCTACAAGTTTTATGTAGGATTTTATGACTAACCATGTGAATGACCAATTCCTGTCGTCTCTCTAAATAGATATAAGTGAAGCAAGAGAGTTTAATTCTTTCTACAAAATATATGCCCATGCTCTAACAAATATAAGTGAAGCAAAAGAGCATTCGACAAATAGCGGTTGTCTATGTAAAGAGAAACAGGCAATCCAAGCTTCAAATGGTATAAGTGAAGCACATGAAGCATTCTATAAAGCCATACTCAAAATATATAAGTGAAGTGCAAAGAGCATTCTATAAATCAGCCAAGGACTATCTCATACCAGCATGGTGCATGAAAGAAAAACAAAAATCTAAATGCAAAAGACGCTCCAAGAGGAAATTGATACTTCTTTCAAGGGGACACAAGCTCAAGATGATCTTCCACCACAAGACTACAAGCAAAAAGGCAAGGACAAGCTTCAAGAGGAAATTGATGCATTTGAAGAAGCTCCTAAGACCTTAGTCAAGTGGATTCCCAAGACTACTTCAAGTTCCACTTCATCAAGTACGACTACAACTCCAAGGATTCCCATCAAGATGGTGTGGATCCAAAAGAAGAAGAACTAGAGAGTTCTTGAGGGTGACTCCGCCAACATACTTCACTCTTATCATTTTGGCAAGAACAAGTGCAATCAAGTCACAAACCCTCTTGTTGGTAAGACAAGGGACAAGGTAACCTAAAAGTTTTCATGGACATCATCTTGTGTGTGCATCACTCTATGTCTATGGATATCCTTGTTTGTTCCTTGTGGGACTAACCCATGTAGGTATTGAAAGTGCAATTCACTCAAATGGATAGCTCCAAGTGATCTACATCAACATTGAGCATCCACATCTTCAACATCTACATGAAGTCATCATTGACAAAACCCGAGGTTAGTTCATCCCTTTAAGGGGGGATATCACATCTAGGGGGAGCTTTACTCTAAGACTTGAGCTAAAGCAACTCTAAAGATGTGAACACAACAATGCTTTATGTAAAAGTGGTAACCCCACTTGAGCTTAAACGATGAGTATGACCTATAATCAAGTGTTCTCACTTGACTCCTAAGTCAATATACTCATATATAGATGACCTTGTCATCGCAAATTGCTTGATAGATGCTAGAATTGGTTGTGCATGCCTTGTCACATATTTCATTTGCCATCTTATTGTGTGAGCATGCTGGTTGCATATTTTACTCATTCGAGGACATCCACTTGTTGTTTTGATTGTTTGGTTTTATTTCCTTTTGCCAAGTGGATGGACAAGAATGCCTAAGAACCTCCTCTAGCTATCTATGCTTTTCTCGTCTCAAACTCTATTCATGCTACATCACAAAATTTGATCAAGTCAGATTCGAACCACTCTGTGTGAGGAGCGCTCGGAGTCCCCGATTCGTCATAGACTTAAACTTCCAAAACCTCTTTATGATTCTCGGTCTGACCGATACCCTACTTTCATTCCTACCGACATCATTAAGTTGATCTAGGTTTTCGATCTCGGTGCAACCGATTTGAACCATTCGGTCACACCGAGTTGCAACAACTGTATACAGTTTTGCATCTCGGTGCCACCGAGTTGTTCCACTCGGTCACACCGACAGGGTCGGGCTATATATAGTCACGGGCAAAAAAATTGGAAATTTCTCCGAACCCCTTCGCCCGCGCGATAGCCTGCTCTGCCAACTTGGTCTCCGGATCATCTCCTCGCCACCAGCCGCCTCCAGTCGCTGGTCTCCGTCGCCGTCAACGGAAATTCAACCCCGCCGTTGCCGCCGTAGCGAGTCTCCGCCCAACTAGGGTATGGACTCGATCTTTGTGCTATTCCCCAATCCGATTCTTAGCACATTGTGATCATCATGATTCTTGCCACGTTTGTTAAACTTCTATCCAGTCAATGAACTCGTAGATTAGGTTTAATTCGAAAATTTTAGGGTTAGGTTTCCGCCGAAACCATCTCGGACCCACCGAGTTGAAAAACTCGGTCCCACCGATTTGGCTTATGCCATTGCACAAGTGAGACTCGGTCTGACCGAGAATTACTTATCGGTGTGACCGATTTTGGAACTCTGTGAAACCCTAGCAGTCTCGGTGCCACCGAACTGTGACTCGGTCTGACCGAGTTCACTAGTTTAGGTGCCAAAACTGCTTCGGTATCACCGAGTTTAGAAATCGGTAGATCCGAGATGCTTTCAGTGGGAAACTAAAACTAAGTTTTTGAATTATTCTTTTGCAAAAATCTCTGCATTTTGTGATGCTTATCCACTCTATCTCATCTATAACCTATTCACAGGGTCAGCAGTCAGAGTTTGCATCATGTCAGACCAAAGTGATAGCCAGAACTTGTCAGAGCAGCAAGTGCAGATGAGTGAGGGCACTAGTCCCTCAAGTTCCTCAGATGATGGCAGCAGGAGCACCCCTAGCAATCTGCCTAAAGCTGCCACAAGACAGAGAAAGAAGAGAACCTCAGACTCAGAAGATGAGGATTATGTGGCAGAAGAGGAAGCAACTTCCAAGAGAGTTGAGCCAGCACAGGGCATAAAACCAGGGATGAAGATCAAAAGGCCAGCAGGCAGGCAGCCTATGTCAAAGGCCAGAGCTTCAACTGAGAAGCCCACTCCCATTGAGCCAGTTGCTGCTGAAGGCAAGAAGAGGAAAGAAAGGGTGAAGAAAACTGTAGCCAGAGTGCTTGGCAAGGCTTCCATCATGGAAGATGAGGAGGAAGAAGAAGAGGTAGCTGCACCAGCACCTAAGGCACCCAAGCTGATGGGTGATGCCATAAGAACAGGGGCAGCTGCTTCCAAGGCCAAGCCAGCTCCAAAGCCAAAGCCAAAGAGGAACACAAGAAGCATCCCAGCTACTGAGAAGAACAAGGCCCCAGTGCCTGAAGCTGCAGAAGAAGAAGAAGAGAATGTTCTTAGAAAGCCAAGATCCCAGACCACAACGATGCTCATCCTGTGGCTGAGGATATGAAACTCAGGAGAGATTCAGGGCTCCGGAAGTGGAGAGAAGCAGACCCGTATGCTTCAAGGAGAAGGACTGCAGTTGACTACAGGTTTCACACCAAGGAGCAGCAAGACTTTTATGAGACAGTGCTACTAGACAAGAAGCCAATTGTCTGTGATATGAGATGGGTTGATTGGCAATACATCAAGGACAATGAAGAGTACTACCCTGGAGTGCAGGACAGCTTCAAGGCATGTGGAGTAGAGGACTTTGTTGGGCAGAAGCTCACAAAGTGGAACGAGGAACTCATCATGCAGTTCTACTCCACAGCCCATTTCTATCCAGATGGCAGGATTGTATGGATGTCAGAGGGTACGAGGTACCAGTCTACAGTTGCTGAATGGGCTCAGCTGATTAATGCCCCAGAAGAGCATGACGATGACTTGGACATTTATGCCAAGAAGAAGATGGACCACAACTCAATGTCAAACATGTACAAGGAGATTCCAAATGAAGCACTTGATACATTCAAGTTTGGCTCAGTACACTATCTTCTGTCAGGGCTGCCAACCATCAACTGGATTCTTAGGCACACCCTATTGCCCAAGTCTGGAGATCACAAGATGATCAGGGGCCACGCGATCAACTTGCTTCATATCTTTGACGTGCCACGGAAATTCAAAGTCATGAGCCTTATGATTGAAACAATCAAGAGGACAGCAGCAAACCAGAAGAGGAGCTATGGATATGCCCCACAGATTCAGGAGCTCATCAACTCTAAGATGGGCGCGGGCATATACTTATTGGACAAGGAACACCTGCCCATCCGTCCAGACTTTGAAGATAATCAAGTGGTCATGACTGAGAATGAGCTATCATCTGCCCAAGCACAAGCCAAGAAGGAGAAGGCGAGGAAGGAGAAAGCTGCCAAGATGCCTACTCAAGAGGAGGCATCTGAATATTTCCTAAAAACCAAACAAGAGCAGCTTGGTTACTTGATTGCATCCACCCTGCGGATTGAGCAAGGACTAGCCACCCTAACTCAGAACGAGGCAAGCTTAGAGAGGATCATGGAACAAAAGTTCTATGACTTGGATGTCAAAGTGACAGAGATTCAGACTGCAGTGGAGCAGCTCCAGGATGACATGCAGGAGAGGAGAGGCAAGACTACAACTGATGCCTTTGCCAGAGTGCCACGAGGTCCGAGGTCGTCTGTAGTGCTAGTTGCTGACCCCAGAGCCACCGTGTCTGCACCAGCTACAGCCTCAGTTCCACCAGCTCCAGTGTCCACTTCAGCCTCGACTCCAACCACGTCTACAGAAGGCTTCGTCCTTGGAGTGCTCCGGACTCCACCACCACCTGAAGATCAAGCCTGAGTGTCGACTTAGCACTATGCCTTTTGTAGGAACTTTTTGGTAACTTGTTGCCAAAGGGGGAGAAAACGTATAGATCATAGGCTTCAAGAGAGAGTGTTGCTTTTAGTGTTGCTTTTATTCTCTCTTGTTTTATTTGGTGGTTTTTCGAACTTTGTTTGCTTTTGTGTGAGATACTTTGTCATTGCTCGTGAGACATTGATGATCATGTGTTTGATCATAAGCTACACTTAATGTTTGCTTAATATTATCATCTTATCTATCTTATGTGATCATTCACTATTCTTGGTGATGAGTGCATGTATTTCATTCTTATCATTTTAAGCGCTCCACCAAGATGTATGTGACATGGAAGAGTAACCCATGACTCTAACTCTTTGTGCATTTGCAGTCCAAAGCAAATTTTAAA
Organism: Triticum urartu; assembly: GCF_003073215.2. Classification (NCBI taxonomy): domain Eukaryota; kingdom Viridiplantae; phylum Streptophyta; class Magnoliopsida; order Poales; family Poaceae; genus Triticum; species Triticum urartu. The sequence goes on along the minus strand of NC_053026.1, from coordinate 244,174,026 downwards.
TATGCACAAATTTAGGGGGAGCTCTTACTTGTCACATACTTCTCAAAGCGACGATATATTTCATGCTTATTATCATTTGTCGAAGCTTTGATCTATATGTTGTCATCAATTACCAAAAAGGGGGAGATTGAAAGTGCAACTATCCCTAGGTGGTTTTGGTAATTCATAACAACATATAGCTCATTTGAGCTAATGCTATTCCAAGATGACTATTTCAGGAAAGCTCAATGATTGGCATGGCATGGATGTGAAAGTGGAACCCTCAAAATGCTAAGGAAAAAGGATTGGCTCAAGATCAAAAGCTCAAGACTCTTCATTTTATATTTTAGTGATCCAAGATCACATTGAGTCTTTAGGAAAAGCCAATACTATCAAGGAGGGATGAGGTGTTGCTTAATGAGCCTCTTGCTTCATGTGCTTAGTGATATGCTCCAAAACCCTCAACTACTTTCCCATATCCACATATGACCTAAACCCTAAGCCAAACTCGGTCCTACTGATTCTTTCTATCCGGCGCCACCGAGTTTCACTTGTCATAAGCCACTGCCAAACCCTAGCAATTCGGTTCTACCGATAGGGATCTCGGTCTCACCGAGATGGGATTGCAAACTCTCTGTTTCCCTTTCGTAACTTTTCGGTCTCACCGAAAGAGCGAATCGGTCCCACCGAGATTGCAGTGTAAACTCTCTGTTTCCTTTTTGTAACTTTTCGGTCTCACCGAAAGAGCAAATTGGTCCCACCGAGTTTACCTGACCAACTCTCTGGTTAGCTTATTACCGAACTCGGTCTGACCGAGTTTGTGTAATCGGTCTCACCGAGATTACGTTATGCCCAAACCCTAACCATATCGGTCCTACCGAGTTGCATGTCAGTCCCACCAAAAATCTCTAACGGTCACTAGGTTTACCTTTTCGGTCCAACCGAGTTTGTTGATTCGGTCCCACCAAGATTGGAAAACTGTGTGTAATGGTTGGATTTTGTGTGGAGGCTATATATACCCCTCCACCTCCTCTTCATTCGTGGAGAGAGCCATCAGAACACATACACAATTCCAACTCATATGTTCTGAGAGAGAACCACCTACTCATGTGTTGAGACCAAGATATTCCATTCCTACCATATGAATCTTGATCTCTAGCCTTCCCCAAGTTGCTTTCCACTCAAATCTTCTTTCCACAAAATTCAAATCCTATGAGAGAGAGTTGAGTGTTGGGGAGACTATCATTTGAAGCACAAGAGCAAGGAGTTCATCATCAACACACCATTTGTTACTTCTTGGAGAGTGGTGTCTCCTAGATTGGCTAGGTGTCACTTGGGAGCCTCCGACAAGATTGTGGAGTTGAACCAAGGAGTTTGTAAGGGCAAGGAGATCGCCTACTTCGTGAAGATCTACCGCTAGTGAGGCAAGTCCTTCGTGGGCGATGGCCATGGTGGGATAGACAAGGTTGCTACTTCGTGGACCCTTTGTGGGTGGAGCCCTCCGTGGACTCGCGCGACCGTTACCCTTCGTGGGTTGAAGTCTCCATCAACGTGGATGTAGGATAGCACCACCTATCCGAACCACGGGAAAAACATCCGTGTCTCCAATTGCGTTTGAATTCTCCAAAACCTTCCCTTTACATTCTTGCAAGTTTCATGCTTTACTATCGGCTGCCAATATACTCTTTGCATGCTTGCTTGAATTGTGTGATGATTGCTTGACTTGTCCTACAATAGCTAAAATCTGCCAAGAACTAAAATTGGGAAAAGGTTAAGTTTTTATTTGGTGAAGTAGTCTAATCACCCCCCCTCTAGACATACTTTCGATCCTACACATGGCTTAATCCACTGATATAAATTGATAGTTTCATCAAAACAAGCAAACTATGCATCAAAAACAGAATCTGTCTAAAACAGAACAGTCTGTAATAATCTAAACATTAACCATACTTCTGATACTTTAAAAATTCTACCAAAATTAGGAAAAATAAACAATTTGTATAGGAAGACAGTGCAAAAAGAATCAGAACCATTCTGCGTTCCAGCTAAAAATGTAAAATCGCGCACTACAGCCAAAGTTTCTGTCCTGCACCGTACAAACCATCAAGCAAATGTAAACATCCTAAAGGCAAACCTTGGCACATTATTTTTATTTCTAAACTTTATAAAAGCACACAACAGAAATAAATGACTCTCTAAAACTTCCGGGTTATCTCCCTGGCAGCGCTTTCTTTAAAGCCATTAAGCTAGGCATATAGTGCTCAAGTAATGAATCCACCCGGATCCCAAGGTATATCAAAGCCAATTTTAATTAACAATGATTTGTAATTTAGTAGTGAGCACAAAGTAACATATATCAAGCAATTACGAAGTCTAACTCTCTTCCTATGCATCGGCATGTCATAAAAGAACAATTCATGCACACAAAGTAAAGGCCAATGCATAGTATAAACAGTTTCTTGCAATTTTATCATATTGGAAACATAGAGAGGTGGAGATATAGTTCCTCTCTCATAATAATTGCAAGTAGGAGCAGCAAGCACATGCATATTATATTCATCAAAATCATCATGTGCAACGGTAAAAGGCAACCCATCAATATAATCCTTAATAAGTGCAAACTTCTCCGATATAGTGTAGTCGGGAGAATTCAAAAAGATAATAGGACTATCATGTGTGGGTGCAATAGCAGCAATTTCATGTTTAACATAAGGAACTATAGAAAGTTCACCTGCTCACTAAACACAAAGATGTACGTGCTTTCCTCAATAGGTCCACGTCCACTAGTATTTGCACTGGACGTGAAAGCCACCATTAGCAAGCTACTATCTCCACCTAACTATGCAAGAAAAGATTGTTGGGGAGGGGGGCATAATCTTATTATGTCTAACAAATAACTTAGTAGGAGTACATGTTAAAACATGGATTATCTTTGACCAATCAGATGCGCCTGTTCACTGTGAACAACCAGCAACATGTTTTTGTTTAAAGATTATATTATATAAACAACGATATGAATTCCAAATCTGATATTTTTGTTTTCCAAAGGTTTCAACATTAAATAGTTTTGTGTCACCAGTACTCACATACTGCTCATGCTTGGTATTATGTATTAGGAGAAAAAACTCAATGGCAGCAGCTCAAAAATCAGTAACTAATCTACATCTCACAAAACTCGTAGTTACCTAAGAACTACAATGCCACATTAGAAGTTCTCAATTCAAGAATAAGATTCTTAAAACCACTAGAAGAAACAACATGAAAAAGAAACGCATTACTTGATTTGGCTTCTCTAAGAAAAAGTAGTGGAGTTTTGCTTCTAGAAAAGGTACAATCCAAGCTGTTTACAGGGAAATAAAAATAATTTAATGTGGTGCTATGTAATTCTTCAAGACCAACCTAGCACTAAAGCTAAATAAATATATAAGAAAATGCATCAGGGGTGACCTATGTAATGGCTGAACAATCTGAATCAAAGAAAACCTAAGTAATGGATGAACAATTTTATATTAGTACATACCCAGTTTGAAGAAACGCTACCCACTTGCCTTTGCTGACAATGTGGCATATCATATAACCAAGAGAATCTGATCTTTGTCACAACTCAGCTCCATAATCATGTATCATTTACCATGTCATCGAATAACTGAATATCAATACCTATATGAACCTACAAAATATGGGCATGGACAAAAGTTAAGACCGGAAAAATAGACATATACTGGCACACTTAACTAACAAAGACTCGTTCGACCAGTTAGTTTAAAAATTAAGGACATGGAATAAATAAGAATGCGACATCATGAGGAGAAGATGAAGGAAATGGAGACCTTAGTGGCCTGAACCAGGGGATGGTTTATCAAGTAAGCAAATGGGTTGCCCCACCTTCTGCGATGATGTCGTAAGCTCTATATTTCCATCTGCCCCTGAAGCTACACACCATTAAAGCAAGTTAATCCCTTATGCGATCATCGAAGGCAAGTTAAAGATTTCAACACAATCCTATATATTTGCGCATCTATTATCAACAGTTTGAAACCTGACTTGTAGGACAGTTGCATACCAACATCATGATTACTGCAAGTGTTTAGAGACTAAAAGATTGTTAGCTGACATCTTGCAGGCACAAAATATGCAAGGGAAATAAACATATACTGAGATACAGGTGGAACAAATAATACAAACAACTGTAAGTAAAAGGGACCATGGAACCAGTAAGGAGCTAGAAGGTTCCATGATTATTATTGTACGCATTGTAAAACATACATATCTTCTTCATTTTTATTTGGGAATGTATTTTATCTTCTAAATTTATTATTTCGGAATGCATATTATCTTCTATCTACTGTATTGGTACTATAAGGAGCAGCAAAATCAGCAGCATCGGCAATAGCTTTCAGTGGCAGCAGCAATAGCAACCAGCAGCGGTGGCAAACAATCAGCGTCAGCGTCAGCGGAGTAGGTACTAAGGAGCAGCAAAATCAGCAGCGGTGGCAATAGCAATCAGCGACAGTAGCAAACAATCAGTGTCCCCAAGAGCTGTACTTTCCATCAGCACGCACAGACCACATAGACACAGACACATGAGCCAAGCACACACGCATCTGCAGGTAAACGCACGCAGGGCCACCAGAGCAAGACGATGCGGGGCACCAAAATAAAAAGGCAAACAGAGCACCATCACCGTCGAAGGCTTTGCGAGCCGGAAGAACCACCCACGTGCGCGGGATCCAATTGGCAGTTCTGGAGCATCACCAGAGCTCCACCCCATGCTCCTCTGACCTCGGCCCGTCTCCACTGCCGGCTACCACTGAGAGAAGGGAGAAGCAAACTACATCACAGCTTGTTTCAGATCCATGCCTGAGCCGGCAGCAGCAACGCGAGGTAGTGGCCTCCAAAACAGAGGTGAGCGAGCTACGCTGGTGATCCGTGTCAACTAGGGTTACTGCAGGGACGCGAGCAGTGGCATGGAAGACATTGCCATGCAGGAATATAGCAGGAGAGCACCGAGGGAGAGACTGGCCTATGAGCGAAGGTGCGGGACATCGCCAGATCTGGTGGCGGCGGCTCGCCATGGAAGTTAGGTGAGAGAGAGGGTAATCGGGGAGAGGAGATAGCGGATAGAAATTTGGCTGAGTGGTTTGGGTGGACGAGGTATTGATGGAGGTGTGGGTACGGGGAGGTTTGATTTTTTTAGGAACAAAGGAGGTTAGCTCTAAGCGCGGAACAAAGTGCGGGAGGTGGGAGGTGGGAGAAACAACAGATCCTGTAATATTGTTGGTACAAATGCGTTGCTGTAGGGGGGTGTTTGTTGTAGTGTTTCTATGCTAGGTTGAAGCTTCTGTCACTCTTGCCCTCCAATACATAGTCCTATCAACATACAACTAATCCTAGGGTGTGATCCACGTGCGCAATCATATAATGGGCACCAAAGGACAGCAACATAACCACAAGCAAATTAAATCAATCATAGCAATTCATCAACCACCGATAGGACGACGAAAATCTACTCATACATCATAGGATGGCAACACATCATTGGATAATAATATGAAGCATAAAGCACCATGTTCAAGTAGAGGGTACAGCGGGTTGCGGGAGAGTGGACCACTGTAGGTAGAGGGGGAAAGGTGATGGAGATGTTGGTGAAGATGGCGGGGGTGTTGGAGTAGATCGTGGTGATGATGATGATGATGGCCACAGAAGTGTTCCGGCGCCACCGAAAGAGAAGGGGGGAGGGGGACCCTTCGTCTTCTTCTTCCTTGACCTCCTCCCTAGATGGGAGAAGGGTTTTCCCTCTGGTCCTTGGCCTCCATGGAATGGGAGGGGCGAGAGCCCCTCCGAGATTGGATCTGTCTCTATGTCTCTCTCTGGTTCTGCGTTCCCAGATTCTTCCCTTTCACCGTTTCTTATATTCCCGGAGATCCGTAACTCCGATTGGGCTGAAATTTTAACACGATCTCTATCCGGATATTAGCTTTCTTGCGGCGAAAGAAGGGCACCAACCGCTTTACGGGGTGGCCACGAGGGTCAGGGGCGCGCCTGACACCCTGGGGCGCGCCCCCCTACCTTGTGGGCCCCTCGAGCATCGTCTCGCGTGGATTCTTCTTCCCAAAAATCATATATATTCCAAAAAAAATCTTTATCAGTTTTTATTCCATTTGGACTCTGTTTGATATGGATATTCTGCGAAACAAAAAACATGCAACAAACAGGAACTGGCACTGGGCACTGGATCAATATGTTAGTCCCAAAAATAGTAGAAAAAGTTGCCAAAAGTATATGAAAGTTGAATAATATTGGCATGGAACAATCAAAAATTATAGATACGATGGAGACGTATCAGTATGACTATTATCGCCCACATCTCTTTGTCTTCTACCTGTGCATATCATCTACGCATAGACCTGGCTCGGATACCACTGTTGGAGAACGTAGCATGCAATTTCAAAAAAAATTCCTACGATCACGCAAGATCTATCTAGGAGATGCATAGGAACGGGAGGGGGAGAGTGTGTCCACGTACCCTCGTAGACTGAAAGCGAAAGCGTTAGGTTAACATGGTTGATGTAGTCGAACGCCTTCACGATCCAAGTACCGAACGTACGGTACCTCCGTGTTCAGCACACGTTTAACTCGATGACGTCCCTCGAACTCTTGATCTAGTAGAGGGTCAAGGGAGAGTTCCGTCAGCACGACGGCGTGGTGATGGTGATGCTAATGTGATCCGCGCAGGGCTTCGTCTAAGCACTACGACGCTATGACCGAAGGAGTAAACTTTGGAGGGGGGCACTGCACACGGCTAAGAGAACTATTGGTGTGCCTTTGGGGTGCCCCCCGCCCCCGTATATAAAGGAGGGGAGGAGGAGGAGGTCGGCCAGGGGGCGCGCGCCATGGGGGGAGTCCTGCTAGGAGGATTTGGCCCCCCTTCTTCCTTTCTTTCACCGGAGGGAATAGGAAGGAGAGGGAGAGGGAAAGGGAAGGGGGGCCGCGCCCCCTCCTCCTTGTCCTATTCGGACTCCCTAGGAGGGGGGCGCGCAACCCCCCACGGGCTTCCCTCTCTCTCCCTTAGGCCCATGTAGGCCCAACCCTTCCCCGTGGGGTTCCGGTAACCCCTCGGTACTGTGAAAAAATACCCGAATCACTCGGAACCATTCCGATGCCCGAATACTAATTTCTAATATATGAATCTTTACCTCTCAACCATTTTGAGACTCCTCGTCATGTCCGTGATCTCATCTGAGACTCCGAACAAACTTCGGTCACCAAAACACGTAACTCATAATACAAATTGTCATCGAACGTTAAGCGTGCGTACCCTACGGGTTCGAGAACTATGTAGACATGACCGAGGCACATCTTCGGTCAATAGCCAATAGCAGAACCTGGATGCTCATATTGGTTTCTACATATTCTATGAAGATCTTTATCGGTCAAACTGCATAACAACATACGTCATTCCCTTTGTCATCGGTATGTTACTTACCCGAGATTTGATTGTCGGTATCATCATACCTAGTTCAATCTCGTTACCGGAAAGTCTCTTTACTCGTTCCATAATGCATCATCCCATAACAAACTCATTAGTCACATTGCTTGCAAGGCTTATAGTGATGTGCATTACCGAGAGGGCCCAGAGATACCTCTCCAATACTCAGAGTGACAAATCCTAATCTTGATCTATGCCAACTCAACAAACACCTTCGGAGACACCTATAGAGCATCTTTATAATCACCTAGTTACGTTGTGACGTTTGATAGCACACAAGGTGTTCCTCTGATATTCAAGAGTTGCATAATCTCATAGTCAGAGGAATATGTATAAGTCATGAAGAAAGCAATAGTAATAAAACTAAACGATCATTATGCTAAGCTAACGGATGGGTCTTTTCCATCATATCATTCCCTAATGATGTGATCCAGTTCATAAAAAGACAACACATGTCTATGGTAAGGAAACTTAACCATCTTTGATTAACGAGTTAGTCAAGTAGAGGCATACTAGGGACACTCTATTTTGTCTATGTATTCACACATGTACTAAGTTTCCGGTTAATACAATTCTAGCATGAATAATAAACATTTATCATGATACAAGGAAATATAAATAACAACTTTATTATTGCCTCTAGGGCATATTTCCTTCAGGACGTGTGCCGAAGGGGAAATTGAGCCTAGCCACCGCGCCGTGGTAGCGGACCTGCCAGCGGTCGTACTCCATGGCCGCGAGCTCGACCGTGTGGAAGCTACTGAGCCACCGACGGGTGTGTGTCTCCCGATCTGTAATCTCGACGACCCATGTCCCCCACCGCCACTGCCGGACCCCGAGGTAGGACCTCTTCGGTTTTCGGGTTAGAGGGGGGGCGGGGAAGTCCTCGAACTGGTATAGGGGCGCGGTGACGGGCGGATCGGGGGACCGGCGACGGCGGATCGATAAAGAGCCCGCGGAGGACGACGGGGACACCTGGGGACCACCTTGCCGGCGTCGGGCGAAGAGGCCGTGATAAACCTCTTTTTGGCCATTGGCTCCTTGAGCTCCCTGACACACAAGCAGAGGTTGAGGATGGAGGTGGCGGCGATGGCGGCGACCTACCAATGGTTTCGGGGTGGTGTGTGTCCGTGTGAGCGGAGGTTTGGGGAGTGTGTGGTGTGTGTGGAGGGGGGCAAGGTGGTGTTTGAGGAAAGACCACATCAACTAAAAATTTTACTAGGCGGGAGTAACAATGCAGGGCTACGGAAAATTTGGATCAAGGGACTGAAGCAGAGCGGGAGTAACAGACATCACACATGGTCCGCACATACTAATCATGTGCTATCAAACATTAAAACCTTCTATGCGGTAGATATTTTCGAGATTACGAGGCAATAGATATTTTTGAGAGCAAGAGGCAAGCCTCGTGGAGCCCAATCTACTATGCTGATGTGTGGGACTGCAGGGCACGGGCGTGGCACATGGGTAGTCTGACTGAACCGTGTGTGTTGTGTACCCAATCGCAGACGGTTTCTACATCCAACTCGTGTGCTGTTTATAAATTTGGCAAAAAGAATAACGCGGGAGAGGGTCAGAACACGAACACACTTGCGTGTGGACCAAATATATGTATGAAAACGGTGGTTTGATGTTTGAATACCCAATGCACAACTTTGATGTGGCACCTGTCGCACAAAAGCACAGTATTGCTAGTCAACCACCCCCCTACGAACCCCACTTCGTGTCAGCGGTAAGGGAATCCTAGCTATGAATGCATGCACCCAAATAGCTAGGTCTGAAATCTCACCCTACCGTAACACAAAACCTATAGGAGTCCATCATATATATAGCACTATTATGATCCCAGGATCATAATTGTTATTTGGATCATGGCGCGCCCTATATAGAGCGGATGGGCTATTCCCGAATTTGAAAACCTGAATCGAGCTCCGGATTAAAAAAGAACCACCCTTCCCTGACCCGCTTCTCCAAACCTCCTCAACCTCTTCCCCCGAGCCCCTCATCCCGCTGTTGCGCACGCCCTCCCCGGAACCCGCCGTCGCGCTCTCCCTCCCCGGAACCCCACGCCGCGCGCGTCCTCACCGGAACCCCCGCCGCCACGAGCCCCCCCACCGCCCCTGCCACCGTGCGCCCTCCCTGGATGCCCCGCTGCCGTGCACGCCTTTCCTGGAACCCGCCGCAGCGCGCGCCCTCCCCGGAACCCCACGCCGTGCGCGTCCTCGCCGGAACCCCCGCCGTGACGAGTCTCCCCCCACCGCCCCTGCCGTCGTGCACCCTCCCCGGGCGCCCCGGCGCTGCCTGCCCTCCCCGGACCCCCGCGCCGCCGTGCCGCCACCGGGATCAACCACCGACGAGGGGCTCTCCACGATCCCTCGCCAAGTTGTGATCGTCACCAGATGCCTCGCTGCTGCCGAACACCGTCTTCCTTCCGGCAGCCACGCACCGTCCGAGCGCCGCCATGCCTTCTCGCACCAGTGCGTCGCCCCGGTGACCCTTCACCCCTGACCTTCTCCACCTTTACATCCCTTTCCATCCTGGAGCTACTCCTGATCCCGCCTCACCCGTGCCATGCAGGTCTCCTCCGCCATGCCCCTGTAGGAAGCTGGTGCCGCTGCAAGAAGTTCAAATGTCACTGTAGCGGCCGGACGGATTTGACACACTATGCCTTCATGGTGCTCCCTCCCACAAAGAGGCCGTTGCTAGACGAAGAATTAACCACTACTCTGATGCTCCATTTGGATGGCATGCCACACCCTTTCTTTTGGAGACTTCATATTCTAATTTTCTTTAGGGGAAATTGATGTGTTGTGTTGCTCTGTGCTTGATGTGCTAATGACAGACGTGAGTTTGTCGCTATCTCTGAATCTCAGTGTGTTGTTTGCATCGCCTATTGCTCCCGGCGAGCTTGTCCATCGTCGTCGTCAGACTTTCTTGCGCATCGCAAGAGCTATAAACACAATTTTGTTTGTTCCATTTGTACAACTGAACTTGTTGCCTCAGCTCTACTCGTTCAAGCAACAGGTAACTCTGATGTTTGTTTCTACAGTATTGTTTGCAAGTTAGTAGTGTTGGTCATCTTAGTATGTTAAAGAAGAATCATGAATGATTGGGTCTACATCTGCATAAAAGAGAGTCCCTTTTCAAGTTTTGATTCGTTAATTAATTTCATACGTATGTTGTTAAAAAAGAATTAACCGTGCAGAATGTGAAAAACTGATATTTGAGTTGTACTTTTTCCGCTGAATTTTTTCACCATGTTTCTTAGTTATCTAGTAAGTGTTCTTCATTATTTTCATCAATTTCCTAATGGAATGAAAAGCTTGCTGCTACTCTCTTCCAATGTTGTGTATTGTGCTACTGCTCTCTAATGTACTATCTGAAGCTTGTACAGCGTGCCAGAGCAAAAAATGGGAATGCACTAATCTGAAGTTCAGATATGATAAAGAAAGAAGTCGTGCGATCTCGGATCTAGTGATTTTCCATGAGGTAAGTTCCAGCAAAAACTCTGCTTAGATTTCAAATTTGTGAAGTATTAGACTAGAATAGTTCAATCGATTTTAGTGAATGAGCAGCACATTTCTGAACATTGCTTTCTCACCCGCAGCTATGGCCCCTTTCCCTGATGCATAAACATGGACGGACGCCCTCCAACATATCTCTTTCTCCTGCTACTCCAGCAAGCAAGCTCCCAGCATCGCACCTCCAGCCTGCGACCTTCCCTTCTGCCAAGTCTTGACCGATCATTGGTACCTCCCGGCCATATGAATGGCGTTGTCGAAGTCCACATTGTACCACACTAGCAGGATGACTCCTACAGGTCGTGCCAATCATCTTTCTTCCAGCGTCCATGGTCGCCATCGCTGTCAATAAAGTTGTACTCGATCCATGTGTAATATGTTTGCAGCACGCGCTTGATGCATTCGATCGCCTCACATAGTGCTCTAGGGAAGTAGTCGGAGGCAGGAGCTAGTTGCGCACTCGCTGATTTTGGCATAGCCTAGTGGTTGTTAACCAAGCTAAGCAGGTCATGTCTCTGTCAGCTAGAAGTGCCAGTGTTAGGCGTTACGTAGAGTGATTTGCTTATGGGTTTCAGTGAGTTAGATGTACCAGGATGGGAGATGCAAGTGTTCTTTACTTATGAGTTAATTATAATTGTTGTCACCGTGTCTACAGGGACTACTACTAACACTGTACTGATACTATGATAGACTTAAAAATATATTCAGTTTATAACACTATACTAACACTATACCCAAGGATTTTCCTCGTTACTAAATGATAAACCAAAAAATTGAATAAACCTAGATATTTTCACTAAATTTCTATATCATTAAATAATAAATCAAGAAGTTCATATTAAAAAAGAAGCTTATGTACATATTTTTAGGTAAGCTCATATACATTCAGGGAGACATTTGACATAGAGAAGTTATTACATACAAAAAAGGTGTGTATAGTGAAAAATGTCGAGAAGTTCAAGGTGTGTATAGAGACGTTATTACATACAAAAAAGGTGTCTACAGTGAAAAATGTTGAGAAGTTCAAGGTCAACCATTTAGAAAAGATTCAAAAATTGCACAAATTGGCTCTGTTTTTTTTACAAATATCGCATAAGTTCAAAAAAACGACAGCTGAAGTTCGGAGTTGTACTCACAAAACACCTTAGAAAACCTAGAAGCGGAGCGGTTCAATATTTACTAAAACCTCAAATTTCTTCAATCACTAAGGACAATCAAGAAGAGCAGTTCAAAAGTAAAAGACACTTAGAAGCTGATATTTCACCATTTCTAAAATAAAAAACAAGAAGTTCAAATTTTAAAAATAGAGAAGTTCAAAAATAAATTCAATATTTATTACAAAACTAGGATATTGTCTTTACTTAAAGAAAATAAATCAAGAAGTCCAAACTACAAAAATAGAGAAGTTTCATATTTATGATAAAACTCAGATTTTCCTTGTTCCTAAAAAATAAAATGAACAATTTCAAATTAAAAAAGGAGAAGTTCGATGCTTATAGAAAAACTCAAATTCTTTCCGTTTCTTGGAAAAATAAACGTATAAAGTTACTTTTAGAAAAATATTTGATGCTTATTTAAAAACATATTTTTTCTAAGAATAAGACTAAGAAGTTCAAATTAAAATAAAAGAGAAGTCCAAAGATTATGAAAAACTCAGATTTTTCTCGTTACTAAAGTATACAACGAAGAAGTTCAAATTAAAAAAAAGGAACAACTCAAAAAAGTTCAAAAATAGATTTCCCCCATTTCTCAAAAAACTAGAAGTTCAAACGAAAACAACGCAGTGGTTCGATGTTTATTTAGAAACTAAGATTTTTACCGTTATTAAAATACTCAAATATCCCTTAGTATTGAAGAATCAACCATGAACTCAAATTGAAAAACAAAAGATTAAGAAATAAAACTAGGAAGTCCATATTAAAAAGATGGAGAAGTTCGATGATTATAGAAAACTCAGATTTTCCTTGTTATTAAAGAATGAAAACAAGAAGTTCAAAAATTAAATAACGAGAAGTTCAACTTTTAATAATAGAGCGCTTCAAAATTTCATAAAAAAGATTAAGAAATAAAATGAGGAAGTCCATATTAAATAGATGGAGAAGTTCGATGATTATAGAAAACTCAGATTTTCCTCGTTATTAAAGAATGAAAATGAGAAGTTAAAAAATAAAATAACAAGAAGTTAAACTTTTTAAAAATAGAACGTTTCAAAATTTTCATAAAAAAGTTTAAGAAAAAATAAAACCAGGAAGTCCAATTTAAAAAGATGGAGAAGTTCAATGATTATAAAAAACTCAGATTTTCCTCATTATTAAAGAATGGAAATAAGAAGTTCAAAAATTAAATAACAAGAAGTTCAACTTTTAAAAATAGAGTGCTTCAAAATTTCATAAAAAAGTTTAAGAAAAAAACCAGGAAGTCCATATTAAAAAGATGGAGAAGTTCGATGATTATAGAAAACTAAGATTTCCCTCGTTATTAAAGATTTGGAAACAAGAAGTTCAAAAATAAAATAACAAGAAGTTCAACTTTTAAAAATAGAGCACTTCAGAATTCATGAAAAAAAGATTAAGAAAAATCAGATTAATATTTATAAAAAACTCAGATATTTTCACGTAACCGAGAGAAGTTCAGATTGATAACTGCCATAAGTTCACGTCTACACGGTGTGTATTTTGTATTAAAAAGGAATAAAAAGGCAAAGACTAAAATTCTATTTTTATAAGTTCAAGTCCTCGGTCGAAGAAAATTAAAAAAATTATTGTGAGAGAATTTTGTACAAAAGGAATATCATCTATGCAACACTGACGAATGGATTAGAAAATTACAAACGAAAAAACGCCACAGAAGTTCAACTTGAAAACAGAACGAAGTTCAACTACTACGCTGAATGAATTTTAGATGAAAAACTTTTAAAATCATCGAGAGTATGAAAAAACGATCAACACGGGAAAGTTGTGTGCTTACAGCAGCTTTCCACCGGTATATCACTTACTCAATTCCGGTGAGTGGATGGAGAGCTACGAGCAGTGGATGTAGAGCTACGAGCAAAAAAACTCACGTGAAAAACATAGTGAAGTTCAGGTACACGCGCCGAGAAGTTCAGGTTCTTCACGCGGTGCATTTTCGAAGAATCTGTTTCACGATAAAGGTAGAACGAATGATCTCGCCGTTTTTGAAATTACATGTAAACGGCTAGGAATTAGAGAAAACCATCAACATGAAAAAGTTTCACATTTTCCATAGCTTTTCAGCGGTATATTATTTACCTCATTCCGATAAAGTTTGTAGAAATTATGGGGAAAATACGTTTTTAGCCATTTTCAAAATTGACTTAAAACCGTAAGGAATTGTGAGAAACAATATATACAAAAAAAATTCGCATTTGTTCAAGATTTCCAACGCCATATCATTTGCTGCATTCGGACGTATGGTTAAAAAATTAGCTCGAAAATACGAAGTCGGTGGAACTTGTATCATTTTCTAAATTACTTTTAAACCGTTCAAAATTAGAAAAAACTTTTAACATGAAAAAGTAGCGCATTTTCATAAGCTGTCCAACGTCATATTATTTGCCTCAATTGGATTAGCCGTTTAGAAATGACATCAAAAATACGAACTCGGGTGTTCTATTTGCGAAATTCTACGATTTTCCAAATTACTCTTTATCCATAGGGAATTAGAGAAAACTTTCAACATGTGGAAGGAGAGGTTTTGCAGCAGCTTTCCAATGCCATATTATTTGCCTCATTCCAATAAACAGTTTTAAAATGCAATCAAAAATACGATTCACGTTTTTTGTGTGAGGAAAAAACGGTTTTCAAAACTGCTCTTAAACCGCTTACATTTTACCAAAAAATTAACTTGGGTCATGATACTGATGTCCATAGCTTTCCAACCGTATATCGCAAGCCCCATTTGGGTGATGTTGGCGGAAGTTCAACCTAGCACTAGGAGAAGTTCATCTCGAACAACTCAGGCAGTAAAATTGCAAAACAACGCAATTTCATCACGAGTCGAGAGCAAAATCCACCAACGAGCGAGATTCCTGTTTAAAACCAGTATTTAGTTGCTAAAAATGTTCCAAGATTACACTAACATCATATAGAACATGACTAAACAGAATAATTCGCGGGGGAAGCCACGGCTGCAAAGATAGCCCGAAGGTCGGATTCGTACAGAGGGAAGTCCAGACGCGTTACTCAGGCAGTTCAGGTTGTGATCAGAATATTATTCTGATCCCGTGATCAGAATATTATGGATCAGAATAATATTCTGATCCCGTGCTTGTGTGTGTGTGTGTGTGTGTATATATAGGACAACACTATTCTAATCCCAGAATTAGAATAGATATTTGGATCACGATCACCCTACATAGGCCCAATTAGGTCTCGTACTCCCGAACCCACGGAGGAAAAAAAAGAAAAAAGGCCACGCGCAGGCCCGCTCGTCCACCACCTCCCCGATCCCCACCCCTGACCTTTCCTGATCCCCTCCCACAAACGTCGCCACTACCCTATCTGGATCGCGCCGCCGCCATCCTCCTTGGATCTCACCGCCGCCTCCTCCCCCACGGCCAGCGTGCCTCCTCCACCACAGCCGGCGTGCCTCCTCCGCCACGGCTGGCGAACCTCCTCCCGAACGGCCACCGCCCTCTGCCCCAACCACCTCCCCGCCACTAGGTGCGCATGCTGCCAGGCTCCCACGTCTCGGACGCCGGAGGCCGGGGTCCGGTTGCCACCATGCGGCGCCGCGACCACCTACCTCCCAGGCTTCCCGCGCCGCCACCTGCGCCCCGTGTCTAGTGGCCACTGCTCGGCGTCGCCCCCTTCTACAGTGCTCACGAGTGCTTCTCCAAATCCGCGCTGGGGTCGTGGCGTGCCCTGCTCCCGCCCCTCGGCCGCCCAGTCGCCCTGCCCTTGCCGTCAGTGGAGGCCGCTGCGTCGATTTGTCCAGCGAAACACCTCAAGTCCTGCATCTCTCCTCTGCAGCCATGGCTGGTTGCTGCCATTGCCTGGGTGATTGAACTGCAGTGCAAGGGATAATAGAACCACCACGAGGCTGGTCAAATCCTCCCTAGCGACCTATGCTCACATGTTGCCACCAAATCTGCATCGCACTGCCACCTCACGTCGGTGTCCTGCCACCTCCATCACATCCGACAAGAAGAGCCACTCTTGGTCAGCCGCAGGGGCCGTGCTTGACCTCCAAGCCGCCGCCCTAGTGGAATGTTGTAAAGCCTCCTGGAAGGAGCTCGTGTACCTCCCCATCTGCCTTCTCCAACTGCAGCTCCGACCTCGTTGTGTCCAAGCCATTCAGCTTCACCACATCAGGTCGTTCAACTCTGCTGTATTGCTTGCTACTATGATGCTTATCTGTAGTATGGACAACAGATGATGATGGGATCCATTAGGTTGAGAGTAGAGCAGTCAGCACTTGGCCAAATCTTACCTCTTGTGATTAACCGACGAGAGAAACTACACAGAAGCTAGCTAGCTGCAACATCATAAATTAATATACCCAACGAAGATTTGCACCTGAAGAACCAGGGGAGCATCGACTGGTCTGAAGGTAAACATCCCGGACACTATTGATGTTATTGAAGCTTGCTCTATGGTTTTCTCAGTTACTAAGTTATATATGTGGCATAATGCCAAGTGGTGGTACTGGGCAGTACTAGTAGTCTAGTACTAGTGTAGAAGTTGGATCATATTATGTTGCATGATGCCAAGATGTGACACACCTGACATTAACTCGTACTAGTACTAGTCTAAAAGAAGGATCATACACGTGTGGATGTGGCTGTTGGTAATGTTGAATGTAGAGACATGAAGTTCTTTCACATGGTGGTTCAAATTAGAATATGGGTGTGCTGTCGTTTAACCAGAGGGGTTATTCAGTTGGTATAAAAAGGAAATTGCTTCTAAATCTGTATTGAGCATTGCAACTTGCAATACTAAATAAGTTTCAAATGCAACACATTTAAGTTTATAATGCAGAAAAAAGAATGTTCTTTTTATTTCCTTAATAGAAATTTTTGATTTTATTCTTGGAATCTCTTGGTATGCAGCTTGCTATCTATCTTATGTTGCTCTGCATAAATTATGATATTATAATGTATATTGCTCCGATTCTTCCATTTGCTACAGGAACCAAATTCTATACCTAACTAAGCACTTAATGATTTATCTTCTGCTATATGTTTCTAGGATGTGGACTTACGCATACATGTACAGACATGATATACTGAATTGTTGCTTTGATTATTATCTGGATTTACGCCTACTTGTAGTCTGGACTTTGGTAGATCTAGTCCATTTTTTTAGCATTGGCAAATCGAATTACTGAACTATTGCTTGGTGTTATTTCGGTATTTCTAGGATGTGGACTTACGCATACACGTACAGACATGATATACTGAATTGTTGCTTTGATCATTTTCTGGATTTACGCCTATTTGTAGTCTAGACTTTTGTAGATCCGGTCCATTTTTTTTAACATTAGTGAAGCGAATTACTAAACTTTTGCTTGGTGTGTATTTCAGTATTTCTAGGATGTCCGAGACAAAGGCAACATTGGCATTGCAAGAGGAGAATGTCCTTAAGAGAAAGTCGGATGGTGTGGGATGGGAGTACGGGAGTCTAGCTGATGCTTCCAAGAAGGATAAAAGTGAAGTGTATTTTCTGTAACCATGTGAGCACTGGGGGTGTTTATCGTCACAAGCAACATGTGGCTCATGTTGGCAATGATGTGGCCAGATGCAAGAAAAGCTCACAGGAAGCTAAAGACAGGTGCAAGAAATCTCTTGAAGAGTCATCTAATAAGAGGAGGCATAAGACTGCCCATGAGCTAGAGCTCAAACAAACTGTGAATATTTCTTGCGCTGGAGATGACGAAGCTACTTGTATCGGAAGCGCTAAGGCACACAAGTTAGGTCCCATTGACAACTGGACATGTCCTATTGATCCTAAACTAACTCAAGCCGAAGCCTTGCATCAATAGAAGATATGAACAAGCCTTGCATCAGAGGATCAGAATGAGTATTGACAATTGTGGAGGCCCGGATGCACGAGTGCCCTTTAAGTACTTTACTTTTATCTTATGTCTTTATGTCACTATGTGTCGAACTGTTCGCGCGCATATCTGTGTGGAATTTTCCCTTTATGACTTGTGAGAGAAGTCTTTCAAATAAGATTCTCGGAATAAAAAACTTATTTTGAAGTATGAACTACTGAACTTGTAATTTATAATGCTATGTCATTAGGCCTTGCGTGATGTTTGCCTCTCCTGGGCTGCCACATCCCCTTAAATAGACTATATTTACTTCTTCATATTACATGATGTATGTTATTTTTATCATGAAATTGTCCTTCTAACTTGTTATAATACAAAATGTCTTGTGCTACACCTAGCAAAAAATTGTCCTCCACTCCTCTCAACTTGCCACCATACAAACCGCTTTTTCCAACCTTGATTATGTATCTTTTTTATTTGTTCTATAGGAGATGCAACAACAATACAAAGGAACTTCTAGGTTGGTTGATTTTATCATTCTGCAATTTGAAACTCTGCAGTGAAATCCCCATTGGTGGGGATGCTGACTAGGCCGATGCATGGCTGGGCCGGAAAGGAACCATTGGTGTGATGGTCTTTAGACCTGCACACAGAGTTCTAACTTGTTGCAAAAATTTCAGAATCAACTTTCTATTATGATGTTTCAGTACACATTTCTGTAGAGTTTTTCCCCAATTGTATTCTCCTAAGCTTTTCTTTTGGAAAACCAATGTGCATGTGAACATGAGAAAAACGAAGTACAGAGAAGTTCATGTATTACTTCCATGAAGGTTCGTGTATTACTAAGTGTGTGTGTGTGTGTGCACATATAATTTCTCTCTCAAACTTTCCTTGTTACTAAAATAATAAACTCAAGAAGTTCAATTTTTTTTAAACGGGTAGTTAGATGTATACAAAAAACTCAAAGTCTTCCCCATTTGTAGGAAAAAATAAAAAGCTCTAGAAGTTCAAATATAAATAACGGGCCAATTAAATTTTTATTACAAAACTAGCATTTCCGATTACTATAAAAAATAAACCAAGAAGTCCAAATTACAATAATAGAGAAATTAAAATTAAGAATAAAGGAAAACTAAGAAAAGGTTTTAAAAAGATAAATTTTCTATGTTTATGAAACAATCTAGGATTTTACCATTAAAAGACTAAAAATATCCATCGTTATTAAAGAATCAACCATGAAGTTCAAAAATAGAAAAAAGTCAAATTCAATGTTTATTTTAAGACCGAACACAATTTTTTACTCAAAAAATAAAAATGTGAAGTTAAAATTAAAATAGCACAGAAGTTCCAAGTATATTAAAAACCTAGGATTTAGAAGCTCAAAACAAAAACAAAAAACAATGACGAACGTGTTTCCCCCATACTAAAGATTAAAACCAAGAATTTCAATTGGAAAAAAGGGAGTAGTTCAATATATATATATAAAAACTTAGGTTCTCTCGTCAATAGAGAATAAAACCAAGAAGTTCAATTTGAAAAATTGGAGCAGTTTGATATTTATTTAAAAACCATATTTTTCTAGTTAATAAAGAATAAAACCAATAAGTTCAATTTCAAATAACGATGAAGTTAGATGTTTCTAAAAACCTCCAATTTTTCACATTTCTAAAAATACACAATGAAGTTCAAATAAAAAATGTGAAGCGATTCAATGTCTATAAAAAAACTCAGATATTTTCACGTAACCGATAGAAGTTCAGATTGGTAACACCCAAAAGTTCACGTACTTTGTGGTGTGCATTTGTATGAAAAAAAGAATGAAAAGGCAAAAGCTAAAAGTTTTGTTGCTAGAAGTTCAAGTGCTCGGCCCAAGAAAGTTCAAAAATTATTGTGAGAGAGGTTGAACAAAAATACATGACAGAAGTTCAAGGTGAAAACTGCGAGAAGTTCAACTACTACACGGAATGCGTTTCAGAAGAGAATAAAAGAATACAAAACTAAAATCCTAAAAGGTTTGTTTCAAGAAGTTCACGTGCTCTACCCTGCACAGTTTAAAAATTATATTTATGAGATGACTGTCGTTCATTTACATTGTTGTTTTAAAAGGCCAAAAACAATGTTGTTTTGCCATTTTAAAAACTGCTCTCGAACGGCAACAAATTTGTAACACATGTCTACATGAAAAACTTGCTGCTATTCATAAGCTTTCCACCGAATATATTATGTGCCACCTTTTGATGAACGGTTTAAAATTTTCATGTATACCATTTAAAACACGTTTTTGATGTATTCAAAAAATTCTTACATGTTGAAAAAAGTTCATAGTAAAAACAACGAGAAGTTCAAGCACTACAAGTAATGCATTTCAGGGTGAATAAGAGTGTAGAAAAATAAAAGCTTAAAAGGTTTGTTGAAAGAAGTTCAAGTGCTCTGTCTGGAGAAGTTCAAAAATTCTTGCGAGAGGGGTTCACCTTGTATTTCCATGTTCGATTTTTTCCGTATGAAAATCGAATACAATTTTTTACTCAAAATATAAAAAGGTGAAGTTCAAATTGAAATAACAGAGAAGTTTGGAGTTTATTAAAACCTAGGATTTACCTGTTCAAAAAATAAAAAACATAACGCCATTTTTTACACTTTTAAAAACAACTCATAAACGAAAAAAATGATTGCTAGAAGTTCAAGTGCTTGGCGAGGAAAAGTTCAAAAAATTCTTGTGAGAGAGTTTCACCGTGTATTTAGATGTCCAAAAATACGTAAAAATATGTTGTTTTTTGTGTTTTAAAATAATTCTCTCAAACCAGAGAGAAGTTCAATGTGATAACAAGCGGAAGTTCATGTACTACATGGCGTGTATTTCATATAAGAAAAATACAATAAAGCGAAATAGAGCGAAGTTCAAACAGACATGCCCCACAAGTTCAACTACTTCACGCCGTGCAAAAAATAGCACGTCAAAAATAGAGTGAAGTTCAAACAGACATGCCCGAGAAGTTCAACTACTTCACGCAGTGCATTTCCATTCGCGATGAAGGCAGAAATCATGATCTCGTCATTTTCTAATTTACTTCAAAACGGCAGGAATATCATTTGTGTAAGTTCAAGTCCTTGGCCAGAGAAAGTTAAAAAAATATTGTGAGAGAGGTTTATACAAAAAGAATATCACTTGTGTAACACTGACGAAATGGATGAGAAAATTACAAACGAAAATACATCACAGAAGTTCAACGTGAAAACAACAGGAAGTTCGACTACTATAGTGAATGAATTTGAGATGAAAAACTTTTAAAATCGTCGCGAGTATGAAAAATCGATCAACATGGGAAAGTTGCATGTTTACATCAGCTTTCCACCGGTATATTACTTGCTCAATTCTGGTGAGTGTTCCGACAAGTGGATGGAGATCTACGGGCAAAACAATCACGTGAAAAACAGAGTGAAGTCAAAGTAAACGCATTGAGAAGTTCAGGTTCTTCACGCGGTGCATTTTCGAAGAATTTGTTTCGCGAGATAGGCAGAACGAATGATCTCAGCATTTTTGAAATTACATGAAAACGTCTAGAAATCAGAGAAAACCATCAACATGAAAGAGTTTCGCATTTTCCGTAGCTTTTCAGCGGTATATTATTTGCCTCATTCTGATAAAGTTTGTAGAAATTACGGGGAAAATACATTTTTAGCCATTTTCAAAATTGAATTAAAACCGTAAGGAATTAGGAGAAACAATATATACAGAAAAGTTTCGCATTTGCTCAAGCTTTCCAACGCCATATCATTTGTTGCATTCGGACGCACGATTAAATAATTAGCTTGAAAATACGAACTCGGTAGGACTTGGACCATTTTCTAAATTACTCTTAAACCATTCAAAACTAGAAAAAACTTTTAATTGGAAAAAGTAGCGCATTTTCATAAGCTTTCCAAGGCCACATTATTTGCCTCAATTGGACTAGCCATTTAGAAATGGTATCAAAAATACGAACTCAGCTGTTCAGTTTGTGAAATTCTATGATTTTCCAAATTACTCTTTATCCATAGGGAATTAGAGAAAACTTTCAACATGTGGAAGGAGCAGTTTTGCGGCAGCTTTACAACGCCATATTATTTGCCTCATTCTGATAAACGGTATAGAAATGTGATCGAAAATATGATTCACGTTTTTTGTATGAATAAAAAACGGTTTTCAAAACTGCTCTTAAACCGCTTACATTTTGCCAAAAATTTAACTTGGGTCATGATACTGGTGTCTATAGCTTTCCAACGGTATATCACAAGCCCCATTTGGGCAATGTTAGTGGAAGTTCAACCTAGCACTACGACAATATGAAGTGATCCGCGTAGGGCTTCGCCTAAGCACTACGACACTATGACCGGAGGAGTAAACTGTGGAGGGGGGCGCCACACATGGCTAACAATTGTTGGTGTGTGTTCTAGCGGTGCCCCCCTCATATATATAGGTTGCAGGGGAGGATAGGAAGCCAAGGGGGCACCCCAAGTAGGAGGAATCCTACTTGGGGTCCTCGCAATTCGGCCTCCCCCCTTTCCTATTCCTATTCGGAGTAGGAAGGGAAGAGGGAATCCTATTCCCTTTTTCCTTTCCTCCTTCCCCTTTTCTACTCCAATTTGGCCATATGGGGGGCACCAGCCCCTTAGTGGCTGGTGTGTTTCCCCTCTTGGCCCATTAGGCCCATATAGCTTGTCGGGGGTTGCCCGGAACCCCTTTCGGTGACCCGATACGTACCCGGTACCCCCAGAACACTTCCGATGTCCGAATACTATCATCCTATATATGAATCTTTACCTCTCAACCATTTCGAGACTCCTCATCATGTCCGTGATCTCATCCGGGACTCCAAACAACATCCGATCACCAAATCATATAACTCATATAATACAAAATCGTCATCGAACGTCAAGCGTGCGGACCCTACGGGTTCAAGAACTATGTAGACATGACCGAGATACCTCTCTGGTCAATAACCAACAGCGGAACCTGGATGCTCATATTGTTTCCTACATATTCTACAGAGATGTTTATCGGTCAAACCGTAATGACAACATACGTTATTCCCTTTGTCATCGGTATGTTACTTGCCCAAGATTCGATCGTCGGTATCTTCATACCTAGTTCAATCTCGTTACTGGCAAGTCTCTTTATTCGTTCTGTAATGCATCATCCCGCAACTAGCTCATTAGTCACATTGCTTGCATGGCTTATTATGATGTGCATTACCGAGAGGGCCCAGAGATACCTCTCTGATACTCAGAGTGACAAATCCTAATCTCGATCTATGCCAACCCAACAAAAACCTGAGGAGATACCTGTGGAGCATCTTTATAATCACCCAGTTAAGTTGTGACATTTGATAGCACACAAGATATTCCTCTGATATCCGGGAGTTGCATAATCTCATAGTCAAAGGAATATGTATATGACATGAAGAAAGCAATAGCAATAAAACTTAATGATCATTATGCTAAGCTAACGGATGGGTCTTGTCCATCACATCATTCTCCTAATGATGTGATCCCGTTCATCAAATGACAACTCATGTCTATGGTTAGGAAACTTAACCATCTTTGATTAACAAGCTAGTCTAGTAGAGGCTTTACTAGGGACACTGTGTATTGTCTATGTATCAACACATGTATCAAGTTTCCGGTTAATACAATTCTAGCATGAATAAGAAATATTTATCATGATATAAGGAAATATAAAATAACAACTTTATTATTGCCTCTAGGGCATATTTCATTCAGTCTCCCACTTGCACTAGAGTCAATAATCTAGTCCACATCGCCATGTGATTAAACGCCAATAGTTCACATCTTTATGTGACTAACACCCATAGTCACATCGCCATGTGACCAACACCCAAAGGGTTTACTAGAGTCAATAATCAAGTTCATATTTCTATGTGATTAACACCCAAAGAGTACTAAGGTGTGATCATGTTTTTCTTGTGAGAGAAGTTTAGTCAACGGGTCTGCCACATTCAGATCCGTATGTATTTTTCAAAGTTCTATGTCTACAATGCTCTGCATGGAGCTACTTTAGCTAATTGCTCCCACTTTCAATATGTATCCAGATCGAGACTCAAAGTCATCTAGATCGGTGTCAAAGCTTTCATCGACGTAACACTTTACGATGAACTCTTTATCACCTCCATTACCGAAAAATATTTCCTTAGTCCTCTAAGGATAATTTTGACCACTGTCCAGTGATCTACTCCTGGATCACTATTGTACCCCCTTGCCAAACTCATGGCAAGGTACACAATAGGTATGGTACACAACATGGCATACCTATGGCTGAGGCATAGGAAATGACTTTCATTCTTTCTTTACTTCTGTCGTGGTTGGGTTTTGAGTCTTTACTCAACTTCACACCTTACAATACCGGCAAGAACCCTTTCTTTAACTGATCTATTTTGAACTTCTTCAAAATCTTGTCAAGGTACGTGCTTTCTGAAAGTCCAATTAAGCATCTTGATCTATCTCTATAGATCTTGATGCCTAATATATAAGCAGCTTCACCGAGGTGTTTCATTGAAAAACTATTATTCAAGTATCCTTTTATGCTATCCAGAAATTCTATATCATTTCCAATCAACAATATGTCATCCACATCTAATATTAGAAATGTTATAGAGCTCCCACTCACTTTCTTGTAAATAAGGGCTTTTCCAAAAGTCTGTATAAAAACATATGCTTTGGTCACCCCATCAAAGCGTATATTCCGACTCCGAGATGCTTGCACCAGTCCATTAATGGATCGCTAGAGCTTGCACACCTTTTTAGCACCTTTTGGATCGATAAAATCTTCTGGTTGCATCATATAAGGAATGCAGTTTTGACGCCCATTTGCCAGATTTCACAATCATAGAATGTGGCAATTGCTAACATGATTCGGACAGACTTAAGCATCACTACGGGTGAGAAGGTCTCATCGTAGTCAACTCCTTGAACTTGTCGAAAACCTTTTGCAACAACTCAAACTTTCTAGACAGTAACATTACCATCAGCGTCAGTCTTCTTCTTGAAGATCAATTTATTCTCTATGGCTTGCCGATCATCGGGCAAGTCAACCAAAGTCCATACTTTGTTCTCATGCATTGATCCCATCTCAGATTTCATGGCCTCAAGCCATTTCGCGGAATCTGGGCTCATCATCGCTTCCTCATAGTTCGTAGGTTCATCATGGTCTAGTAACATGACTTCCAGAATAGGATTACCGTACCACTCTGGTGCGGAACGTACTCTGGTTGACCTACGAGGTTCGGTAGTAACTTGATCTGAAGTTTCATGATCATCTTGATTAACTTCCTCACTAATTGGTGTAGGCATCACGGGAATGGTTTTCTGTGATGAGCTACTTTCCAATTCGATAGGAGGTACACACTACAAAAAAAGACACATCTGTGACATTTTGGGACGAACAATTTTTTTGTCATGCTTATGACACTTCTATGACGATAATTGTGACAAAAACCGGTATCATCATAGATGTGGTGGGCTCCTACTTCTGTGACAAAAAATTATGACAGAAAATGGGCTTTTCATCCTGGGCGAGCCAGAGACGCAGCTGCAAGACATTCTTTGGGCCGTCCATGACGGAAAAAACCATGGAAGAAGTGAGGGCGAGGAAAATATCGGGGGAGTTCCCTGTTACGGTGGGTTTTCAGGGGCCAAGCGATGCGCTGTGTGAGGCGTTGCGCTCTAACAGAACCCGAGCTAGGCATTGGGCTCTAACTGAACCCGAGCGATTGCACTAGCTACGTTACTGAACCTGAGTGATCGGTCCCTTGTTGTTAACTGAACCCCAGTGATTCCTTCGCTACTGCTGCTAACTGAAGCCGATTGATGCTGCCTCTCGATGAACAGTGAGCGTTGTTGGGGAGGTTTGGATGAACAGTTCCCACTGGGGGGTTGAATGAACAGGACCCCGTGGTAGTAGAGGCCGTTGGCGCTGGATGAACAAGACCTCGATCGAGCCGGTTGGGGGTGGATGAACAGGACCCCATGGAGGGCTGGTTGAACAATAGCCGGTGGAGGGCTGGATGAACAGTAGCCTGTGGAGGGGTGGTTGAACAGGACCCCGTGGAGAGGGCTGGTTGAACAGTAGCCGGTGGAGGAGCGGTGGAGGCTGGATGAACAGGAACCCGTGGATGAACAGTCGCAGGTGGAGGCTAGAGGAGGTCGACGGTGGATGAAAAGTAGCCTGTGGAGGCTGGAGGAGGTCGACGGTGGAGATGAACAGTATCCAGTGGAGTCCCGTTTTGCGGTACGCCACACCCCTCCCGATGAACATGACCCCCGTTTCGACCGTGGTGCTCCAACACAAGTCCATTCCTTCGTTTTGCGGTACACCACACCCCTCCCGATCAACAAGACCCTGTTTCGACCGTAGGAGGCCCAAGAGAAGTCTGTTTCCTCCGTTTTGCGGTACGCCAGACCCCTCTCGATGAACAGGATCCCGTTTCGACCGTGGCCGGTCGGACACAAGGCCGTTTCCTCCGTTCTGCAGTACACCAGGCCTCGTTTCCATCGGTTGTTCCGTCCAAGCCGGTTCGCTCCTGATGAACACCACATATTCCATTGCCTCCCCATGAACACGACGACTACGTAGTTTCTCCGTTCTGACCCAGCCATGTACACGAGCCCTGGCCATACATATGCGCGAGTAGGCATTCGAGACCCCGCCCGTATGTACGTACGTGGCCGTATTTACTTTCTTGCACCATGGCCACTGTACGTACATGCCTCTACTATGACATGTGCCCTTCCTTACACGGCCACAGTTCATCACTGCAGCCTGCAGATAGACCGATCGTATGTATGTACACGTTCGCGACCAAAATGACAACGCTACGTACGCTTCGACTAGGTGGGTCCCGACTGTCAGGCACTTCCTTGCGTGCGAAGATGCAGCTGGTGGGTCCCAGCAGTCAGGGGGTGAATCATTTTTTTGCCCGTAATATGGACGCACTTCCTTGCATGCGAAGATGTAGCTGGTGGGTCCCAGCAGTTAGGGGGGAATGTTTTGTCGTGAAATACTATGGCCCGTCCGGTGGGTCCCTGCTGTCAGGTGGAGGAATCATTATTTTCCGTGTAATAAGGAGGCACGACCGTGGACCCAGCTGGCAGCCTCTCCATGTACAGTACTCTTCCGATGGAAGTCGTTCGTTGACCACATTGACCACGCCACGCCGAGAGCACCAAGGCGGTGGATGACAACGAGGCCTAGGAAGGGGATGATGCGGAGCCGGGAAAGACGCGGCAGTGGATGCCCACGCGGAGAGGAGTACGAGGGTTCACTGGTTCGGCTGCGGTGGTGAGGCTGCCAACGCCACGGGGCCTGGCCAGCGGTAGGAGTAGTAGGGAGCGGTGAGGCCTCCGCGGCAGCACAGCCGGCCACGGGAGGCAGGAGCAGGCGGCACGACCGGTGCTGCTTTGGGCGGCTGGAGCAAGAATACCAGAGGTTGAAGAAGCACTACAGCCGTTGGATGGACATCGTACGGTCACTAGAGCTAGAATCGTTCATATTGACTAAGTTAACAAAGCCCTCCGTCCCCGTCAACTTTGTAGGCCGACATGTCAGCCTCCCACTATGCTGGGTCCCAGCTAGCAGGGGAAGTATTCATTTTTTGCGCGTAATAAGGAGGCACTTCCTTCATGCGAAGATATAGTTGGTGGGTCTGACCTGTCAGTGGGAGGAACGTTTTTTCACGAAATACAGAGGCCCTTCCGATGGGTCCCAGATGTCAGGTGGAGGAATCATTATTTTGCGTGTAATAAGGAGGCATTTCCTTGTGTGCGGTCGTGGACCCAGCTTTCAGCATCTCCACGTACAGTCCACGTCCGATGGATGTCGTTCGTTGACCATGTTGACCACGGCGCGCCGAGAGCACCAGGGCGGTGGACGACGGCGAGGCCTAGGAAGGGAACGACATGGAGCCGGGGAAGACTCGGCAGTGGTTGCCCACGCGGTGGGGAGTACGAGGGTTTACTGGTCCAGCTGTCGTCGCCGGAAAATAACAGGAGGTGTGGGTGAGTAGAGGAATGACCTGGCCAGCAATGGAGTAGGGTGGGGCGATGCGGCCTGTGCGATAGCACAGCTGGCCACGGGAAGCGGGAGCAGGCAGTCCCACCAGCGCTAGTTTGGGCAGCTAGAGCAAGAAGATCAGATGTTGAAGAAGCAGCACGGTCGTCGGATTAACATCCAACGGTCACTACTGCTAGAATCGTTTGTGGACTAAGTTGACAAAGCCTTTCGTACACGTCATCCTAGTAGACCCACAAGCCAGCCTCCAAATCTGTCCCAAACAACATACAACCCAAATTTTCTAGCCAGATTCAAATTAATTTAAAAACTAAACATACCTTAGTTTAAATCCAATGAAATTTTACCCGCACAAATGCAATGAAATTTAAAATATCAAAATCCGAAAGAAAAAAGTATTTTGGAACTAATTGCCTGTTTGCTGTATTTTTTCATTTTACAGCCCATTTAATATTACTTATAGCCCATTTTCTAGGCAAAATGCATCCCTCCTCATCTTGAAAGATTTCTAGCCCAGCAGGGCATAGAAAAGCTAGTAGGCCTACGTTGGTTACTCTGCAAAAAAATAGCTGGGCTAGCCATTTTCAGAAAGGAAAAAACCAAACTGGGCTGGTCATGTGCTAAACATATGAAATAAAAAGCCTAGGCTAGACGAGCTACAGCTCCCGAACAACCCAGTTGATACCCTTCTCCGTCCTGAAAAAACAAAATTACTGCGCGCGCTGCTAGGTCCCTACTGTCATCCTCACCATGTACAGTCATCTCCATATTCCTCTCGGTTGTTGACCATGTTGACAACACCAGAGGGCGGCGCCGCGGCGAGCGAACTAGGCAGAGGATGATGGTGAGGCCTCGGATGGGAACGAACAGGAGCCGGGGAAGATGCACAGAGTTTTAGGGTGTGATGTGGCCACAATGCATGCGTGGCAGCACAGCCAGCCGTGGGAGACGGGGTTAGGTGGTCCCGCCGGCACTGGTTTGGCTTTGGTGGCTGGAGGAAGAAGAGACTGAAGAAACACGACAGACGTTGAATGTCAATTCAACGGTCAAGGTTGGCACAATCGTTTGTTGACTAAGCTGACACCAAGTAGCATACTTTTTTATATATAGCAAGAAAATAAAAACTGGGCTCGTTCGCCTGATAACATTCCCGAAATTGCGACCGTTCGATCTTGCGTCGCAACTAAAACTGCAAGGACAATGTGTTCATCTGCCGTCCTCCTCCCAGGGAACGTTCGGCACATAAGTGACTAGCACCCTTGGTTTCCAACCGAGAGGTCTTGGGTTTGAGTCCCAGGAACTCTCAATTTTGTCCTCCTTCCTTCCTCGCAAAAAGAAGAAAGAAAACCAAAGACTAGAGAAGGTGTACAAAACAAGCTAGTGTACCAGTAAAGAGACATTGCTGAGTTTTAGAAAAAAGAGAGACATGCTCCTGTAGCTGGTTCGAATCCAAACGTAGACTATGACTATATATGGTGCTATGCTACTTTGCAAGTAATGAAACTGACATATCCAACGTTCGCTTCTCCTCTTCTCTACTTACTTTGCCTAGCATCAGAATATCTGGCCGCAGCAACCATGTATGCTTGCTACTCATCCACCTACTCTTCAGCAGGCAACAACCAGATATGCACCAAGTCGCCACCCGTACCATCGCCCGTGGGTCTCATCACACCCCCGCCGGCACATGCACCACAGCCGGTTTCTAATCGCAACCCGCTATCGTTGGTGTGGTGCCACTGCTGCAAATCACGCAGAGTCATCCGTCGCGTCTCAACCACAATCCTCAACCTTGGCCGAGTCTTCTACAAATGCCCGAATCATGGGGTAATAATATGTTTAAGTGTTGTTCTGCTGCTTTTAGTTGCTGATTTTTTAATAGTTTGGTTGATGATCTTCCAATTTGATTCGTGCAGAAAAGGGAAGATTCATGTGATTTGTATTTCTGGGAAGTTGTTGATGTGGGGGAATGCTACTACGCTAATTATTTTGGTAGCCGAGGAATCCCAATACCAGCAGGTTGGGGTGTTGGACAAGTAACTGAAGGAACGATAGAAGAGGAACATGTAGAGCAGAAGGTTAAAGATGCAGTTCCTTTGATCCTGGCCAAGCAACAGCTGTTGAACGTCCTTGACAGCAATGAGGAGATGAAAGAGCTTGTGAAGATAATGGGCAAAATTGATGTGCTCTATAGGATGATTGTCTCTTTATTTGCAGTGTATGTAACACTCTTGATGTATTCAGTCGCTATGACATGAGCACTTTTCTGAAACTAGTAATGAATTAAAACTGTGTAGCAGGCTGGGCGTAGTGTTGTGAACATCTAGTGATTTCTATTAACGGAAATCGGGGGTATCCCCCTTTGCTCATCAATAAATAAATAGCAGAGGCCCTTTTGGTAATAAATAAATAAATTAGCAGAGGCCCTGTCGGGTCAGCTTTGTTCTCATTCGAAGACGTTGAGGGAATTGCAGTCCAACAGCAAACTATGTCATCAAATTGAAGCTTCACAGCCAAATATGAGTACAACTAAACAACAATGTCATCATATTTTAGTTGTCATACAATCATCAAACACAAATGAACATACATAACAAGTGATGTTCTCACAGCAAAATACTAAACAACACGTTCACCAGGTTTCAGTTGTCATAGCAAACACAATTTCACATAGTAGATAAAAAAACATCTTCTGACAGGCAAATATGACAAAAGCAATCTAATCATCATCCACAGCAGCAGCGTCAACATCTTCGCCATGTGTATCAGTATGAATCATAATTCCCCAAAGTGTCATCTTCTTCTTCATCCTCAATGTTGTAACGCCCACGATGCGGCTATATCTCCCACGTGTCGAAGCACGACTTAGAGGCATAACCGCATTGTAAGCAATGTCGCAAGTGAGGTGATCTTCACAACAACCCATGTAATGAATAAGGGAAAAGAGATACATAGTTGGCTTACACTCGCCACGTCACACAATAGCATAAATATCATTACATTCATCCAGATACAATCAAGGTCCGACTACGGAACCAAAATAAAGAACAACCCCAAATGCGACAAAGTTCCCGATCGCCCCAACTGGGCACCACTACTGATCGTCTGGAAAGGAAACGTAGTATCATCCTGAGTCCTCATCGAACCCCCACTTGAGCTCAGTCGAATCACCTGGAGCGGTATCATCGGTCCTTGCATCTGGTTTTGGAAGTAATATGTGAGTCACGGGGACTCAGCAATCTCACACCCTCGCGATCAAGACTATTTAAGCTTATAGGAAGGGTAAAAGGTATGAGGTGGAGCTGCAGCAAGCGACTAGCATATATGGTGGCTAACATACGCAAAAGAGAGCGAGAAGAGAAGGCAAAGGCACGATCGATAAACTATGATCAAGAAGTGATCCTAGAACAACCTGCGATCAAGCATAACTCGAGACCGTGTTCTCTTCCCGGACTCCGCCGAAAAGAGACCATCACGGCCACACACTCTATTGATTCATTTTAATTAAGTTAAGGTTAAGGTTTTCTACAACCGGACATTAACAAATTCCCATCTGCCCATAACCGTGGGCACGGCTTTCGAAAGATCAAATCCCTGTAGGGGTGTCCCAACTTAGCCCATCACAAGCTCTCACGGTCAACGAAGGATATTCCTTCTCCCAAGACAATCCGATCAGACTTGGAATCCCGGATACAAGACATCTCGACAATGGTAAAACAAGTCCAGAAAGACCACCCGCCGTGCCGACAAATCCCGATAGGAGCTACACATATCTCGTTCTCAGGGCACACCGGATGAACACTACGTACAACTAAAACCAACCCTCAGGTTTCCCCAAGGTGGCACTGCAAGTGGCTCTGTTTAGACCAACACTCAGAGGAGCACTGACCCGGGGGTTCAAATAAAGATGACCCTTGAGTCTGCGGAACCCAAGGGAAAAATAGGCTAGGTGGCAAATGGTAAAACCAAGGTTGGGCCTTGCTGGAGGAGTTTTATTCAAGGCGAACTGTCAAGGGGTTCCCATTATAACCCAACCGTGTAAGGAACGCAAAATCAAGGAACATAACACCGGTATGATGGAAACTAGGGCGGCAAGAGTGGAACAAAACACCAGGCATAAGGCCGAGCCTTCCACCCTTTACCAAGTATATAGGTGCATTAAAATAGACAAGATATAATAGTGATATCCCAACAAAAAACATGTACCAACAAGGAACAAACTCCAATCTTCACCTGCAACTAACAACGCTATAAGAGGGGCTGAGAAAAGCGGTAACATAGCGAAACAACGGTTTGCTAGGACAAGGTGGGTTAGAGGTTTGACATGGCAATATGGGAGGCATGATAAGCAAATGGTAGGTATCGTAGCATAGGCATAGCAATAGAGCGAGCATCTAGCAAGCAAAGATAGAAGTGATTTCGAGGGTATGGTCATCTTGCCTGCAAAGTTCTCCGAGTTGACGTTAGCTTGATCCTCGTAAACATACTCAATGGACTCCTCGATCACGTACTCGTCTCCCGGTTCTACCCAAAGCAAGAACACAATCAAAGGGAGACACAATCAACCACGTGCAATGCACAAGCAACATGATGCAAAACATGGTATGATAAGCGGGATGCGATATGCGATGCATATGCATGTTTCGGAAAGGAAAGATTGAACCTGACCTCAACTTGTAAAACCAAGAGTGCCACTGGAAAGATGAGATGATTTCGGTCGAAGTCGATATAAAGATCACCGGAATCGGATGCACGGTTTGCAAATGGCAAGCAAAACAAATATGGCACCGATCTGCGATTAATAGCACCAGGCCATCTAGATGCATCAAGAACAACAAGCTACAACACTCTAACATAGCAACAAAATACATGGCAGGGATCCACTCAAGATGCTTGACAAAAGATAAACACTGAGCTACGACTAATTCACTCAATAGCAGGTTCAAACAAGCATGGCAAAAGAGCAAAAGATATCAGGTTACAGACTTAGTGAAAATAACAACATGTAAGGAATTTAACATCGGGAAGCAATGTTTAGAGTACAAAAACAACATGCTACAAGAACATATCATGGAAAAGCAAGGCATGGTATGAAGTTACTCAAAGCATACAACAAAAGTCCCTTACTGACCACAAGCCAAAAGGGATCAGAAAATACAATGACAACCATGTGAACATAGCAATTATCGTTAACAGATTCAGACTTAATAGAAAACTGGAACATGGCAAAACAGATATTAAGTAGGTATGTTTACGAGCTCAATGCACTCACCACAAGGCATTGCATGATAAACTAAGCATACACCCAGCAAGTAGACATGGCATAGAAGCTAAACATGGCAAGAACATCAACATAGCATGCATGGATCAACTACAACAAGCTCGACAAAAATGCTTAACACGTAAACATTCTGCCAGGAACATTTTATAGCAAAAGTAGAGCTCGATTGAGCCAAGCTAGGGTGCTCCATAATTGCAAACAAAGACACGGATGGATAGAGCACCACAATATCTACAAAACATCCTTACTGATCATGCTCAAAAGAGGCATGGATCACACTGTAGCAACATGAATACATGGCATAAAAATATTAACAGGGCAAAGACTTATATTTCTAAGTCCCTGAAATCAGCAACATTACGAGAGATACTTTGCATGCTTGTGCTAGTCACCACATAGATCACAAAAATACATGGCATACACCCTTGTAAAGATGGCATGGCATACTTTAAAACTCATGTAGAGCTCAAGATCATAGGAGGCACACATCAATCATGGCAAAAATGACAAAAGTCCAATTACTGATATGAATCTGAAACTAACAGAAACTATCACTCTTGCAACAGCATTTAGGGCATCAAGATGAGCTCAAATGAACATGATGCAATGAGATGAAATGAAGTACTCGTCGAGACGAACATTTTGATATGCTACATGCCCGAAACAGAGCCACGGGTGCAGAGATATGATGCAATGAACATATGCAAAAATATATTGAAACGGAGGCAAAAGTCAACCCGATCCGGATCTCAGATCTAGGGTTCCTGTAGCTGCACGGAGATCGAGGTTCGCCGGCCGGAGTCATCGCCGAACTTGCGCCGGAGCAGCGCCGGAGACGAGGGAGAGGCAGAGAGGTCGCCGGAGCTTGCGCGGCGAGGTGGAGGAGCTTGCTGGGGCGGTCGCCGACGTCGGGCGGCGAGGTGGCCGCGGTGGAGCAGCCGGAGCGGCGGTCGCCGATGCGGAGGCGCGAGTCGAGGCGGCGGTGGTGCGGCGGCCGGAGCGGGGCGGCTCAGGCGGCGCGCAGAGAAGATGCGGCCGGCGCGCGCTTCGGGCCGGGGAGGGCCTCCCGCGGGCTCGCCGGGCCGGTGGCGTGGGGCGGCGGCGCTCGCCACATGGCAGCGGCTGATTTGCGGTGACGGTGTGTCCGGCACGCCCGGACGTGTCCGGCGCGCTGAGGATGAAGGGGCTCGGGTTAGGGTAGGATTGGATCCGGAAATTTCGGTGGAGGGACCTTTTTATAGGTAGGAGGAGCTAGGAGGCTCCAAATTGAGCACGGTTTTCATCCACGCAATCGTGATCGAATGATCTAGATGATGGAGGGGGTTTGGGTGGGTTTTGGGCCACTTTGGAGGGGTGTTGGGCTGCAACACACACGAGGCCTTTTTGGTTCCTCGGTTAACCGTTGGAGTATCAAACGAAGTCCAAATGGCACGAAACTAGACAGGCGGTCTACCAGTACTATAGCAAGGACGCATGACAAGTCTCGGTCCAATCCAAAAACGTTTAATACCCACACACGAAAAGAGGTAGAAAGGGACACCGGAGAGCATAGGAGCGCCGGAATGCAAAACGGACAACGGGGAAAATGCTCGGATGCATGAGACGAACACATATGCAAATGCGATGCACATGATGACATGATATGAGATGCATGACAAAGACAAAACAACACGAAGACAAAAACCCGACAACGAGGAAAATCATAACTTAGTGCCAGAAATGGCAAGAGTTGGAATACAAATATGGCAGGTTACATGCGGGGTGTTACAACACTCCACCACAACGAAAGGATCTCGTCCCGAGATCTAGGACTGGAAAAACTCTGGGTACTCAGAACGGAGGAGATCCTCGCGTTCCCAGGTGGCTTCACGGTCGGAATGATGTGACCACTTGACTTTCAGGAATTTGATAGACTTGTTGCGAGTCTTGCACTCAGTTTCTTCAAGAATAGCAATTGGGTGCTCATGATAAGACAGGTCTTCTTGGAGATCAATCTCTTCGAAGTCGACGGTGCGGTCAGGAGTCTTAAAACACTTGCGGAGTTGAGACACGTGAAACACGTCATGCACGTTTGCAAAGTTGGATGGAAGCTCAAGTTGATAGGCGAGATCTCCTCTTTTGCTGATGATCTTGAAAGGACCCACATATCTAGGGGTAAGCTTCCCTTTGATATCGAAGCGACGAGTAACTTTCATTGGAGATACGCGGAGGTAGACATGGTCTCCGATCTCGTAAGCTAAGTCACGATGCTTGCTATCATAGTAACTCTTCTGGCACGATTGCGCGGCTTTGAGATTATCATGAATGACTTTGCACATTTCTTCTGCCTCTGTGTGTCATTTCCAAGAAGTTGACGTTCACCAGTCTCTGACCAGTTAAGAGGAGTACGGCACTTCCTACCATAGAGAATCTCGAATGGGGCCTTGCCCGAACTCGCTTGGGAGTTGTTGTTGTAGGAGAACTCGGCATATGGAAGACAATCTTCCCACTTCATACTGAAAGAGATGACACATGCCCTGAGCATATCTTCAAGAATCTGATTTACTCGCTCGACTTGGCCACTAGTTTGAGGATGAAAGGTTGTGCTGAAGTGAATGTTGGTGCCCATAGCCTTTTGAAAAGAATCCCAGAACTTAGAGGTAAAGATGCTGCCACGATCTGAAGATATCAACTGCAGAATGTCATGCAAAGATACAATCCTGGAGGTATATAGCTCTGCCAACTGAGCTGCTGTGATAGATTCTTTGATAGGAAGAAAATGAGCCACTTTGGTGAGCTTGTGGTGACAACGAAGATAGCATCATTGCCACGCTTGGACTTTGGAAATCCAGTCACGAAGTCCATCTCAATATGGTCAAACTTCCATTCTGGGATGGCAAGAGGGTGGAGGAGACCAGCTGGTCGTTGGTGTTCTACTTTCACTCTTCTGCAGACATCACATTCATTCACGAACTGAGCAATCTCACACTTCATTCGAGTCCACCAATACGACTGCTTGAGGTCCTGGTACATCTTTGTACTTCTAGGGTGAATAGAGAGGAGTGAATTGTGAGCCTCGTTCATAATGACTTTACGAAGGTCACCCTTAGGCACCACAATGTGATCCTCGAAGAAGAGAGTATCCTTGTCATCAAGACGATAGCACTTGTACTTGGGTTTGCTCTTGGCAATCCCAATCTTCACCTTCTTCACCATAGCATCAAGAAGTTGAGCCTCACGAATCTGATCTTCCAAAGTAGGAGAGACTTGGAGGTTGGCAAGGAATCCTTGAGGAACAACTTGGAGATTGAGTTTGTGGAAAGCTTCACAAAGCTCGGCTTGGTAAGGCTTGAGAATCAAACTGTTGCGGTAAGCCTTCCTGCTCAATGCGTCAGCAATTACATTGGCCTTGCCTGGAGTATATTCGATACTCGGATTATACTCTTGAATCATCTCGACCCAATGAGTCTGCCTGAGGTTGAGGTTGGGCTGAGTGAAGATGTACTTGAGACTCTTGTGATCAGTGAAGATGTCCACTTTTCTTCCCAGCAAGAGATGTCTCCAAGTTAAAAGAGCATGGACAACTGCCGCCAACTCGAGGTCATGAGTGGGGTCGTTCTTTTCGTTGGGCTTCAACTGGCAAGAGGTATAGGTCACAACTTTCTTCTCTTGCATCAACACTGCACCAAGACCTTGAAGGGAAGCATCACAGAAGACCTCGAACGGTTTGGATTCATCAGGAGGAGTCAGAACTGGAGCTGTGACTAGCTTCTCTTTGAGGGTGTTGAAAGCGATGTCACATTCAGTCGGCCAGACATACTTCACATGCTTCTGGAGAAGGTTGGAAAGAGGCTTCGCGATCTTTGAGAAGTTCTCAACGAACCTTCGACAATAGCTTGCGAGCCCAAGGAAGCGGCGGAGTTGCTTCACATTCTGAGGTGGTTCCCAATTCACAATTGCAGACACCTTCTCAGGATTAACAGCTATGCCCTTGGTGGAGATGATATGCCCAAGGTAGAGAACCTCATCGAGCCAAAACTCGCACTTAGAAAACTTCGCATAGAACTGATGTTCTCTGAGTTTATCCAGCACCAATCTCAAATGCTTGGCATGATCCTCCTTGTTCTTGGAAAAGACCAAAATGTCATCGAGGTAGACCAAGACGAAGTCATTTGTGTAGGCGTTGAAGATGAAGTTCATCATGCGAGAGAAAGTTGGAGGAGCATTGACAAGGCCTAAAGACATGACAGTGTATTCATATGAACCATAGCTTGTTCTGAATGCTGTCTTGGGGATATCATCTTCACGAATGCGAATTTGATGATAGCCCATACGGAGATCAAGCTTGGAGAATACTTGAGCACCTTTGAGTTGTTCAAAAAGCTCATTGATATTGGGAAGTGGGTACTTGTTCTTTATGGTCTTCTTGTTCAATGGACGGTAGTCGACACGAAGTCGGTCCGTTCCGTCCTTCTTCTTGACAAAAAGAACACCACAACCCCATGGAGAAGAACTTGGTCGGATGAGACCCATACGCTCTTGAATATCGAGTTGCTTCTTCGGCTCCTTCAACTCTTCAGGTCCAAGCTTGTAAGGATGTTTGCAAACAGGTTCCGTGCCAGGCTCAAGATCGATGACAAATTCAACTGGTCGGTGCGGAGGAATTCCTGGAACCTCTTCTGGAAAGACGTCTTGATATTCGCAAACGACTGGGATCTGAGAGATGGCATCCAGCTCGCCCTTCTCGTTGAGAGAAAACGGTCGAATGGTATCATCCCGAGCAGCAAAGATGATAACATCCTCAGACGAATGTGTTAATTGAATCTACCTGGCAGCATAATCAAGCTAAGCCTTGTGCTTAGAAATCCAATCCATTCTGAGAATAAGATCAATATCTGAGTTACCAAGGACCACTGGAGAAGAAAGAAACTTATAGTCACCCAACGTGATAGTAACATCCGGGACGCAATTGTTAGAAGTCATTTGCTTGCCCGGGGACACAATCTTCAACGGGAAAGGAATCTTTTCGTTCACAAATTCATGCTTGGCAACAAATGGTCTTGAAATAAAAGAATGCGATGCACCAGTGTCAAAAAGAACTTTTGCAGGAACATCGTTAACAGGAAGGTTACCCATAATCACATCTGACGAGTCCTCTGCCTGAGATGCATTCAACAAGTTGACCTTGGCGTGCTTGGGATTATGCTTGACCACTACGGTACTGGCAGACCTCATAGGAGGAGGAGGAGGAAGACGCCTTTGATTGAAGCATTTGTTGGCATAGTGACCCTTCTGCTAACACTTGTTGCACGTGACCTCCGAGAGCGGACGGTGATACGGAGCACTTGATCTTGGAACATGAGACGAAGTCTTGTTTTGAAAGCCTGGGTTGGGGGGGGGGGAAGATCCATTGCCACCTTGGCTGACAGAACGGAGGAGGAGGCAACCAATACTTTTGCTGCTTAGTTACCACTTGAGTTGAGGAAGAAGGAGTTGCATCCCTGACTCGCTTCTTGGAAGCATCACACTTGAGCTGAGTAGTCTCTTGTTTTAGTGACATGTTGTAAAATTCATCGTACTTCTGCAGCTCAAAAAGCACGAGAGCTAGTTGAAGATCTTCTCTGAGGCCACCTCTAAACTGATAAATTATGCTCTTCTCGTCAGGGACGTCTTGCTTAGCGAAACGAGCGAGCTTCTGGAACATGATGTTGTACTGGTAAACAGACAAGCTGCCTTGCTTCAGATTGCGGAACTCCTCACGCTTGCTCTCAACAACACTCTGAGCAATGTGGTGAGCTTTGAAGTCTTGACGGAATTCATCCCAGGTAATCACACGACCTCCTCTGGAATCTTTGTACTGCTGATACCACTCTACAGCTTGGTCTTTGAGTTGGAATGAAGCAAACTTGACAAAGTCCTCAGGCCTGACATTGCTGCACTCGAAATGCTTGCAGATATCCACGAGCCAATCATCAGCGTTTGTTGCCT
This sequence comes from Triticum urartu, assembly GCF_003073215.2. Taxonomy (NCBI): domain Eukaryota; kingdom Viridiplantae; phylum Streptophyta; class Magnoliopsida; order Poales; family Poaceae; genus Triticum; species Triticum urartu. The sequence goes on along the minus strand of NC_053026.1, from coordinate 244,134,712 downwards.
CGACACAGTTATTGAAGGTCTTTGGCTGGTTTGCGAGGAACTGGTTGAGTGTAGCAAATTGATTCTGATTGTTGCCATGGCCTTGGTTCCTGAGGGAGTCCTGGATTAGGGGGTCTCCGGACAGCCGGACTATCTCCATTGGCCGGACTGTTAGACTATGAAGATACAAGATTGAAGACTTCGTCTCGTGTCCGGATGGGACTCTACACTACTGGAATCAGCTAGTTTGCCATCTGCTAGTTCTTTGCCGTCATGCTTCCAAAAAGCGGACGGCAAAGATTCTTTGCCATCGGCTAGCGGACGGCAAAGAGGGAGGGGCCCCACTAACGACCTGCAAAAAAAAACCTGACGGGCCCCCCTCTTTGCCGTCCGCTAGCGGACGGCAAAGAGCAAGGAGGCGGACGGCAAAGGTTGGCGGACGGCAAAGAGGGAGGCCCCACGTAACGTTAACGGGGCCGCGCCCCACACCCTCCTCTCTCTCTCCCACCTCCACCGCCCCGTCGCACCACGCCCCACCGCCGCCCCAGCGCCCCCCGCCGCCGCCCCGGCGCCCCCCCCCCCCCGCCCCCCGCCCCCCGCGCCCCCCCCCCCCCCCGCCCCGCGCCCCCCCCCCGCCCCCAGCGCCCCCGCCGCCGCCCCAGGCCGCCCCGCCCCGCTCCTCCGTCGCCCCAGGCCGCACCGCCCCCCTCCTCCACCCTGCAGGTGAGGCCTTCTTCTTCCTTTTTTTCTTTTTCCTTTTTTCTGTTTTTTTAGTTTTAGGTTTATGTTTAGTTTAGATTTAGTTTTAGTTTTAGGATTAGTTTTAGGTTTATAGGTTTAGTTTTAGTTTAGTTTTAGGTTTAGATTTAGTTTTTTTCTTTTTCTGTTTTTTTAGTTTTAGTTTTAGGTTTAGTTTAGTTTTAGGAAAGAAGAAAAAGAGAAAAAGAGGAGATCAGGAGAAGAAGAAGAAGAGGAGGAGGAGAAGAAAAAAGAAGAAGAGGAAGAAGAAGAAGAAAAAAGAGGAGAGGAGGAGAAGAAGAAGAGGAAAAAGGAAAGGAGGAAGAAGAAGAAAAAAGAGGAGAGGAGGAGAAGAAGAAGAGGAAAAAGGAAAGGAGGAAGAAGAAGAAGAAAAAAGAGGAGAGGAGGAGAAGAAGAAGAGGAAAAAGGAAAGGAGGAAGAAGAAGAAGAAGAAGAAGAAGAACCCCGACCCCGACACTCCAAGCCTGACCCGACACCCCGACCCCGACCCCGACACCCCGACCCCGACCCGACACGGTACCCAGACCCCGACCCGGCACCCCGACACGACACCCCGACCCCGAGACCCGACCCCGACCCCGAGACCCCGACCCCGACACCCCGACCCCGACCCCGACCCCGACCCCCGACCCCGACCCGCCCCGACCCCGACACCCCGACCCCCCCGACCCCCGCCTGACCCGACACCCCGACCCGACACCCCGACCCCCCGAGCCTGACCCGACACCCCGACCCCGACCTGACCCCGACACCACACCCCGACCCCGAAACAACACCCCGACACCGACACGGCACTACCCCGACATCGACACGACACCCCGACCCCCCGACCCCGAAACAGCACCCCGACCCCGACACGGCACCCCGACACCGACAGGACACCCCGACCACCGACACCTCCCGAAAAGGTGTTCTTTGGCCTTCCAGAGGCCGACGGGGTCATATATTTGTGAATTATTAGTTAGGTCATATATTTTTCGATTTTGTTATGAAAAACATCATATATAATTGTGTTGATCGTGTAGTTTTAAATGTGCAGTTGTTTCATCGCTGCGAGGTTTGGTGTTCGACGACCTCGCCGTGCGTTTGACGAGCTCTGCCCCTTCGTTCGTGGGTGAGCACAAATGACAAGTCCTCCTCCCCCATTAATTATTTGATCTATTCCGATGAAACTTGATAGCTAGCTATGTATGTGTCTTGAATCATCAGTATGCGTAACCAATATGTGTCTCCCGTTCGAAAGCATCATAGTTATAAATATGCATGCATTTGCATATTTATAACCTTGATTCTTTCGAATTGTCCAACGCTATCCATGGACAGCCCGAGTATGTGTAGATTGGGTTCGTTTTCCCATATGCTTTGCTCCGGATCCGACGCATATATTTCGTCAGTGCCTCCCCTGTTGTTCTCCGGGTACACATCCTCTCTGTTTATTGCAGAGACGTGTATCAGGAGAACAGCGGGGAGGTGCTGCCGAAATTTTGCGTCGGATCCGGAGCATAGCATGGGAAAATAAACCCAATCTACACATACACGGGTGGGATTAGGACCTATCATTACCTATTAGAGTGTAGGTTGCATGGACGTAATAAAATTGACAAAGTAGATCAACTGATGAATATATACATGGTGAATTACATATATAATTGTTGTGTGTCCAGTAGCTCTGAAAGTCAAGATGAGTGACCGTGCTTGGATGTATACCGGTCACACTGGTCAGAACAAATGGAGCGCTGAATGGTTCACAAAAACTAAGGGGTTTGTGCAAGCCGCATTTGCAAATGGCCAAAAGAAAACCTGGTGCCCCTGTTTCCGGTGCGGCAATTGGGAAAAGAAGACAGAGGCTGAAATGGGCAAACACCTGCAGAAGAGTGGTTTTACGCCCGATTATACGGTGTGGACATTTCATGGTGAGTCTGCCCAACGTGACCGAGCTGAGGTGGATCGTCGTCGCACCGACGAGCATGGTACCGGGATGGAAAACATGGTGCAAGGCTATGATGATGCTCGGGATTCGGACGAGGAGATGGAGGAATCTGCAAAGGCCTTCAATGAAATGTTGGAGTCTTCGAAACGTCCGCTCCACGAGCACACTGAGCTTTGTCAGTTGGATGCCATCTCACAAGTAATGGCTCTGAAGGCTCAGTTCAACTTGGGCAGAGAATGCTATGACGCAATTATGACAGTATTTGGACGCTTTCTACCCAAAGGCCATGTAATGCCTGCAAACCTGTACCAGTCGGACAAAATCCTCCGTGCACTGAAGATGCCCTATGAGAAGATACATGCCTGTGAGAAAGGATGTGCCTTATTTAGGCTTGACTATGCGGACTTGAACTATTGTCCCATTTGCAAGTCTTCCAGGTATATTGTGGTAGACAACGGTATGGGTGAGAAGACACAGACCAAAATCCCCGTTAGTGTTCTTCGGTATATGCCAATCGTACCAAGACTTCAACGTCTTTTCATGGTCGAAGAGACGGCCAGACAGATGACATGGCACAAAACAGGCAAAAGAACCGAACTAGATGCAGATGGGAATCTGATGATGGTACACACATCGGATGGTGTTGCGTGGAAAAAGTTTGATGAATTACATGCTGACAAAGCGGCAGATCCGAGGCATCCTCGAGTCGGCATCAGCACGGATGGGTTCAGTGTGTTTGGTATGACGGCAGCCCAATACAGTTGTTGGCCCGTATTTGTCTTTCCACTCAATCTCCCCCCCGGACAGATTATGCAAAGAAAGAACATTTTCCTGACGTTGATAATTCCAGGACCCAACTATCCGGGCAAAAATATGAATGTGTACATGCAGCCGCTTAAGGACGAATTGCAAGAAGCCTGGGATAATGGGTTCAAGACATACGACGCCTTTAGCAAACGGAACTTCATAATGCGTGTCTGGTACATGTACTCGACGCATGACTTGCCGGCGTATGCGCTATTCGTTGGCTGGTGTGTGCATGGAAGGTTCCCGTGCCCCACATGCAAGGGAGCTCTTGAGTTTCGTTGGCTTCAGGCCGGTCGCAAGTTTTCTTGCTTCGACATGCATAGACAGTTCCTGGATCCTCGCCATAAGTTCAGGAAAGACAAGAAGAACTTCATCAGGGGTAGAGTTGTCAAAAACTCTGCACCACCTGCATTGACAGGCCAACAGACCCTGGATCAGTTAAACGCTCTCGAGCCAGATCCACAACGTCCAGGGTACTTCAAGGGGTATAATACTAAGCACGCGTGGACTCACAAAACATGCTTATGGGATCTGCCTTACTTCAAAGACCTCCTTTGCCCACACAACATCGACGTGATTGCACACTGAGAAGAATATCGCCGAGGCACTTTTTGGTACATTGTTCGGCATAGATGGGAAGTCAAAGGATAATACTAAGGCTAGAGTCGATCTGGAGGCGCTATGTGATAGGCCGTTACAAAACATGAAAGAACCGAAAGGAAAGCAGAACTGGACGAAGCCAAAGGCATGGTTCAATCTTGGAAGGCCAGCTATGAGGGAAATTCTCTTGTGGGTGCAACAGCAGTTGATGTTCCCCGATGGGTATGCAGCGAATCTAAAGAGGGGAGCGAATCTTGATAAACTGAAGATATTTGGTCTCAAGAGTCATGATTGGCACATATGGATTGAGCGGGTAATGCCGGTGATGTTGCGTGGCTTCATCCCTGAGGATGAATGGCTAGTACTGGCAGAACTCAGCTATTTCTTCCGTGTTCTTTGTGCGAAAGAACTATCGCCTGGCGTGCTAGAAGAAATGGAAGAGTTGGCACCGGAGTTGATCTGCAAGTTAGAGAAGATCTTTCCACCGGGCTTCTTTAATCCAATGCAGCATTTGATTTTGCATCTCCCGGCCGAGGCAAGATTGGGGGGGCCCGTGCAAAATCGTTGGTGCTACCCAACTGAGAGGATGCAGAAGACGCTTCGAGAAAAATGTAAAAAAAACGTAGAATTGAAGCATCGATGGCTGAGGCATTCATCACAGAGGAGGCGGCAAACTTCGTAACAGCGCACTACGAAGCCAAAAATCGTCATTTGCATAATCCGAAGCCTCGGTACAATGCTGACGAGCCTAAAAAGGGTGGATAAAACCTCAGCCTATTCAAAGGGAATCTCGCACCAGCTAGTGTTTCACATCCAGTATCTTTGGATAACGAAGAATGGCGGACCATTTCGTTGTATATCTTCAACAACCTGATAGAAGTGCGGCCGTACATCGAGTAAGTTCTCGGTACATTGTTTCGCAACTTCTATTTCCTTTGAACTACTCTTATTCCTGGATATGTCATACAGTCGATACGTCACCATATTCTCGTATGGAGCGGAGATCCAAAAGGATTTCGTCGAAGAGTATGAGCTTCTCGCAAAGCAAGGAGGTGGCTATCCCGGTTTCATCTCTTGGTTCAAACAAACGGTAATTTCTATTAGACAATTTCATATCATTCGCTAATTTTTGCATAATGCAACGATCCTTTCATATTAAACTTGTAGGCTAATTCAGAGTCTATGGACACCGAATTGAGACAAGTCGCTAATGGTTTTGACTATAAGGTCCGTTCATTTGACAAGTACGACATCAACGGGTATCGCTTTCGTACCTATGGCAAAGAGCTATCTATGGCCGACCGAAAGTCAACAAATTGTTGTGTATCTGCTATCGGCGAAGGAGGTACCGAGTATTATGGGAGAGTTGAAGCAATTTATGAACTTCTGTTCTATGGTGAAAATCCACCGAATGTCGTAGTCTTCAAATGTTATTGGTTTCAGCCGAAGGAGACTAGAAGGACTCATGAACATGTAGGGCTAGTTGAAATCAACCAAAGCACTCATTTAGATGTTCCTGATGTCTATATTATGGCTCAACAGGCGACCCAAGTATTCTATCTACCGTGGGCCTGCCAAACTAATCCAAATCTGAAAGGTTGGGATGTCGTTTATGAAGTGCCGCCACGTGCTAGACTTTCTCCCCCAAAGGAAGAGGATTATGAACCTCACATTAACCCAGACACATATGAAGGAGAATTCTTCCAAGAGACATGTCTTTCCAAAAAGCGTTTCAAGAACCGCTATACTTCACCCCAAAACATTGAAGTAGACAGCGACAATGAATCCGACATCACCCCAGAGGAGGAACAAGAAGAGCCGGAACAAGAAGAGGTTACTGCTGCGGATGACCTGTCAATGCTTGACCGATTACGTCAAGGTGGCCTTGCACATGTTGATGCCAATGAACCCTATGAGCCCGTCATTGATTATAGTGATGATGATGATTATGCATTTATTGATGATACTGATCGAGATTATTAGTAGTGTCAGGTATTACATTTTTTTATGTTGTACTTCATGATGATACACTTAAGTGATACACATATTATTATTCATGTCGGTCTTTTTCTATGTTGTACTAATTTCGTTTACTGTTTGTCATGGCAGGTGTTGAAAGATGGTGGGTGCTGGTCGGGAGCGTGGTCTGAGGTCTTCCATTCCAGACGCACCTCTCCGCCGAGCGTTGCTGGACAGTATGGCCACACCGCCGGGCCCTTCTTCGTCGACCGCGGTGCCCAGCAGGGGGCGAGCTCGAGGTAGGAAGAGAGGAGGTGGGGCACGTGTTCGTGGGAGAGGAGGTAGGGCTACGGCGCCTTCCTCGCCGCCACCCCCGGCTGTTTCACCCGAGCACGTGACTGCTAGGGTGGACTCGTCCGAGGAGGAGGCTACACGAACTCCGGTCCACGAGCCTCCGGTCCACGGGTCTTGGGCCCATGAACCTCAGGTCGACTGGCCTTCGGCCCATGAGAGTTCGGCCCACGTGACCCCGGAGGAGCACACGTCCGGATGGGGTACCTGGCCGGATCAGCCCGAGGAGCCGAGTGGCCATGCTGATGATGGTGGGGAGCCGACTGATCTTGAGGAGGAGGGGGCACCGTCTACCAGCGTGGTGCTACACCGCTCCCGTCCGTGCCGGTGACCCACGAGCAGAGGTGGTTGATTTTCCCTGATGGGGAGAGGTACGTAAGTGCATTTAATATTTTTGTACCTTGTGCATTCACGTTTTTTCAAATAACTAATGCGTTGGCCTTGTCATGCTGCAGGGGTTGGGACCACCATCATAGTGTCCGCCGGCCCAACTCCGTCCTTGGAGTTCTTTGCCGGCAAAACTTCCCGGGGTTTGTCACGTTGCCTGGTGAGGGTCGGCTTCCAGAGCTTGGATTGAGCTGGGAGCACTACGTGGCTGCCCCGGCCCCGCCGGATGAGATTATCGACGGTGTCGTGTGCGACACGAGGGCAGACATGGTGATCAGAAAGTTTTGGGTAATTTCTCCTTTACACATTTAAAAATCTTCAACTAGCTAGTTATTAATTGTACTAATCAATATTGTCTCATTTGATTGCAGACATTCTACAGGTGTGAGGAGGGATACGAGGAGGACGCGGCACATGTTATCGAGAACGTCTGCAAGCGCCTACTCCAGAACTTACGGCACGAGGCTCGGGTGCAGGCTGTTCGAGACTACTACGCCTTGCGTGGTATCAAGAAGACCAAGCCGGCGTGCCGCGATAAGTTCCTGAGTAAGGAGCAGTACATGAAGGTAATTCTTAAGGCCTTCTCTACTTAAGTTCCTTCATTTAGTAATTCTTAGCCGTAGCGCTCAAGTTTCTATTTTCTAACTTAGGCGCCTCCGAGATGGTGTGCGGATCGGATGGATTGTTGGGAGGTGTTGGTCGATGAGTGGTGCTCTCCACAATGGCTAGCCCTCCACAACGAGGCCAAGGACAAACGTGCCCAAATGGAAGGTGTGCCACACCATCAAGGCAGCTCCAACTTATATCAGTTCGGGCGCAACTGGGTATGTGGTTTGCTTCATGATTCATGCAATTCATTCATCATGCTAGCTTGAGCCCTTTAATTACTAATTTTCATTGTTTCTCTCTTTCAGGCATGCTACAATAAGGCGGATAAGGTGCCAGAGGTGTACGACCTGTATGCCATGGCCCACACTGCCTCTTTCAAGAAAGTCAAGGCTTTCTCTCATTCTGACCTCGATGATGCAAACAACTTCACCAACATCTCCTCCCACAACAAGCTCGTGAGATATAGAGATGAGGGGAAGGCGAGGAAAGGGGAGGACTTTAACCCGAGCCAGGGTCCCATTGATCCAGAGCTGTTGATGATATCTGGTGGCGAGAGGTCCCATGGCTCCATAGCCATTGGAGATGGACTTATCCGTTGTCCTAGCACTCTCCCGGAGATCAAGGCGCGCCAGTCGAGCTCCGCTCCTGAGATAAGGCCTCGTGAACGGCCAGTGCAACTCGCCATCAAGGTTAGTGATACGTACTCAGTTATCTTTCTCCATTACATTCTGTGCGCTTCCATCAATGATTACAAATGGTCATGTGAGTGGTGTTGCAGGCTGCTATACAGAGTGAGAGAGATAGAACGGAGAAACTTCTGGCAGAGGCGGCGGAGAGGCAGCGGGAGTTGGAGGAGAGGACGACAAAGATGATGGAGGAGGAGAGGGAACGGAATGACATGCAGGCAAGGGCCATGTACGAGCTCCTTGTGGTAAGTTTCTTCTGCAGATTAGCCAAAACATTCATGTAGTGTTTGTCTCATTACTAACTAGTATGACTGAGTCGTCAAAACCAAATGTGCAGTCTGTGTGCGAGAAGACAGGTCAGACCGCTCCGCCGATGCCAGTGATTGCTCCTGGGACCACGGTGAGTTTTATTGAATGGACATTACTTGCTAGTCTTAACATTTGAGTGTCATCATGCTAACAAGACATTGGAAATGATCTTTGGTGCAGCGTAACTCCAGACAAGCATCGCACGATCCTTCTCCAGCTACCGACACGAGCCACCCCGCTCCTACACCTCCTACATCCTGGTAAGTTTATCTAGTGTTTTGCTTAACACATGCATAAAGACCTAGACTTAGCTTTATTTCCTCCAATGCTTACCATAATGACCTAGACTTAGCTTCTTCACCTCCAAAATGACTTAATAAGCTTACTGACCTCCAAAACCATCCATTTTACCTAAGTTAGCTCTAAAACGATCTGTACTTAGCTTACTTATGTCAAAAATTGCATAATTAGCTTAGTTAGCTTATAGACGATCCATTTTACCTAAGTTAGCTCTAAAATGACCCATTTTACCTAGGTTAGCTTATAAATGATCCAGTTCATCCAAGTTAGCTCAAAAATGACCCATTTTACCTAGATTAGCTCCTAAATGATCCATTTTACCTACGTTAGCTTTAAAATGACCCATTTCACCTAGGTTAACTCCAAAATGACCAATCTTACCTAGGTTATCTCATAAACGACCCATTTCAACTAATTTAGCTCATAAACGATCCATTTCACCTAGGTTACCTAAAAAACGATCCATTTCACCTAAATTAGCTCTTAAATTATCCATTTCACCTAAGTTAGCTCAAAAAGATCCATTTCAACTAAATTAGCTCATAAATGATCCATTTCACCTAAGTTAGCTCAAAAACGATCCATTTCAACAAAGTTAGCTCATAAATGATCCATTTCACCTAAGTTAGCTAAAAACGATCCATTTCACCTTAGTTACCTCAAAATGATCCATTTCACCTTAGCTAGCTCATAAACGACCCATTTCAACTAAGTTAGCTCATAAATGATCCATTTCACCTTAGCTAGCTCATAAACGACCCATTTCAACTTAGTTAGCTCATATATGATCCATTTCACGTAAGTTAGCTCATAAATGACATACTCTTCTTGTTCTAGTCTTCTTCTTGTTCTACTCTTCTTGTTCTAGTCTTCTTCTTGTTCTAACTTTCTTATTTTTCATTTTGCAGAGTTCATTCACTTGACGAAAGCTTGCATAGATGGAGTGCTCCTTATCCCTTTCTCTGTTTCTTTCTGTATCGTTGAACTATGCATGTATCGTTGGATGAAACTATTGTAATATATATGGTTGGATGCCTCTATGTTGAACTTGTTATGTATGATGGAACTATGATGAAGTTATGTGTTGGATGCATGTAATATATATGGTTGGATATCTTATATGTTTGCTCTTGAATGGCCTTTTGAAATATATCTATATATGTCATCTATATTTGTGATGAAAATTGTTGGATTTAATAAAAAACAGATAAAAGAGCCAATATGCAGGCTCTTTGCCGTCTGCCACCGACGGCAACGAGCTCTTTGCCGTCTGCCGCGGACGGCAAAGAAGACACGTGGCATCCAGCTGTGCTTCCTGGGAGCTGACCCATTTGGCCAGTTTGCCTACAGTGGCAGACAGCAAAGACTTTGCCATCAGTGGCAGACGGCAAAGAACGTGCCATGTAGTGACGTGTAGATGACATCACACGGCGGACGGCAAAGACACTAGAAAGTTTGCCGTCAGCGGCGGACGGCAAAGGCCTGCCGTTAGCCACTTAACGGATTGACAGCGCAATTATTGCCATCCGCCTTCTTTGCCGTCTGCCGAGCTCTCTTTGCCGTCTGCGGCGGACGGCAAAGACTTTGCCATCAGTAGCAGACGGCAAAGTAGCTGTTTACCGAAGCCTACTTTGCCGGAGCCTTTTGCCGTCCGCGGCTGACGGCAAAGGCCTTTGCCGTCCGCCGTTCATGCCTTTGCCGTCCGCCACGGCGGATGGCAAAGTAGTTGATTCCTGTAGTGCTACTTGGTGTGGAAGGCAAGCTAGGCAATACGTATATGGATATCTCCTCCTTTGTAACTGACCTTGTGTAACCCTAACCCTCTCTGGTGTCTATATAAATGTAACACCCCGGATATGATTTGCCCAATATGTAATCCAACTCTTGCCGTTTCCGGCGTTAAGTTATTTTATTTTCTCGGGTTCGGGTTTTTGTCTCCGTGTGTTGTTATCGTTGTCATGCATCTCATATCATGTCATCATGTGCATTGCATTTGCATACGTGTTCATCTCATGCATTCGAGCATTTTCCCGTTGTCCGTTTTACAATCCGGCGCTCCGTTCTCCTTCGGTGGTCATTTCTACCTTTTTTCGTGTGTGGGTATTAAACATTTCCGGATTGGACCGAGACTTGCCAAGCGGCCTTGGTTTACTACCGGTAGACCCACTGTCAAGTTTCGTATCATTTGAACTTCGTTTGATGCTCCAACGGTTAACCGAGGGACCGAAAAGGCCTCGTGTGTGTTGCAGCCCAACACCCCTCCATTTTGGCCCAAAACCCACCAAAACAATCTCCATCATCTAGAGCGTTCGATCACGATCGCGTGGCCGAAAACCGCACCTCATTTGGACACTCCTACCTCCCTCTACCTCTATTTAAAGACCCCTCCTCGAAAATCCCGGATCCCCTCCATCCCTAACCCTAGATCCACCCCTCGCGCCGCGCAGGACACGTCCGGTCCGGCCGGACACGTCCGCCCGATCTGCCGCCGCCAATCCCGTGCTGCCACATGGCGGAGACCGCCCCACATTGTCGCCGGCCCGCCGCTGGCCCCCGAGCCTACTCCCTCCGCCGCCGATCCGCCGCGCCCGCGCCTCCTTCGCCCCGGCCGGAGCGCGCTACCGCCTCAACCCGTCTCCGTCGCGCCGCCGCGGTGCCTTCGCCGCCGACCAGCCAGCGCCGTCGCCGCCCGCGTCCTGCGCGCCGCCCCGCGCCGTGGGCGCCGCCCCGCCGTCGTCCACTCCCTCCGCCGGCCAGATCCGCCTCCTCCCGCCACCGGCTCACCTTCCCCTCGCCGGAACAGCTCCTCTCCGGCGACCTCGAGATTCCGGCGAGCCTCGAGAAGCGCACCGCTACAGTACCACCCGGCCGGATCTGGATCTGGAAGATTGTCTCGGTTGACTTTTTGCCTCAAAACCTAGATATTTTGTCCTTGTTCTTGGTGCCGTAACTTTGCATCCGTAGCTCCGTTTTGGACATATAGCATATCAAAATGTTCGTCTCAGAGAGCACATCATTTTATCTCATTGCATAATTTTCATTTGAGTTCATCTTGATGCCCGAAATGTTGTTGGAAGAGTGCTATTTGGGTTAATTGTCAGATCTGCTGCTCCAATTAGATATTTGTCATTTTTGCCATGATTAATGTGTGCATGATATGCCCCTGAGCTCTTCATGAGTTTTGTTATATGTTTTGCCATCTATCCAGAGGTGCAACCCATGTATTTTTGTGATGTGTGTGGTGACTAGCACAAGCTTGCAAAGTGGGGCATTCGTTAATGCTAATTTCAAGGACTTAGCATTTCCACTAAGTCCTTGATCTGTTTTTTTTCAATATGCCATATGTTCATGTTGTTTCCTAGTGATTCGCGCCTCTTTTGAGGATGATCAGTAAGGATGTTTTGTTAATCTTGTAGTGCTCTATCCATCCATGTCTCTGTTTGCAATTATGGAGCACCCTAGCTTGAGTCAATCGAGCTCTACTTTTGCTATTTCGTGAATCTGGGCAGATTATCTACTTGTTAGCGATTTTGCCGAGGATGTTGTTGTTGAACCGTGAATGCTATGTTATTGTTCTTGCCATGTCTAGCTTGAATATTGTGTATTCTTGATGGGTATATGCTTAGATTGTCATGACTTGCTCTGTAGTGAGTGCATCGAGCTCGTAAACATGCCTACTTGATATCTGTTTTCAGCATGTTCCAGTTTTCACTAAGTCTGAGAACTGATTATGTTTTTGCCATGTTCACATGTTTGCAAATGTATTTTCTGATCCCTTTTGGCTCAAGGTCACTAAGGGACTTTTGTTAAGCTCTTTGAGTAGATCCATTCCATGCTTTACTTTGACATGATAACGTCCTGTAACATATAGTTTTCATGCTCTAAAGAGTACTATCTGATCTGAAATTCCAGACAAGTGTTAATTTCACTAAGTCTGAAATCTGTTTACCAAATGCATTTTTGCCATGCTTGTTTGAACCTATTAATGGATGATTTGGCCGTGGCTCAGTGCTAGTCTTTTGTTAAGCATCATGAGTGGATCCCTTCCATGTATTTTGATGCCATGTTTGGGTGCTGTAGCATGTTCATCTTGTTGCATTTAGATGGCTACTTGCTGTAAATCGCAGAACGTGGTCATATTTGAATCGCTTGCCATTTCAAAACCGTAACTCCGATTCCGGTGATCTTTATATAGTTTTCAAGCGATTTCATCTCATCTTTCCAGTGGCACACTTGGATTTCCATGTTGAGGCCAGGTTCATTCATTCCTTGTCAAATCTTGCATATGCATCACATATTACATCCCGCATAGCATACCATCTTTGCATCATGTTGTTTGAGTTTGCACGTGGTTGATTGTGTCCTTGTTGTTTGTTTTTCTTGTTTGGGTAGAGCCGGGAGACAAGTTCGCTAACGAGGAGCCCATTGAGTTTGCTTTCGAGGATCCAGTCAACTCTGACAACTTTGCAGGCAAGATGATCATACCCTCGAAATCACTACTATCTTTGCTTTGCTAGATGCTCGCTCTTTTGCTATGCCTATGCTACGATGCCTACCACTTGATTATCATGCCTCCCAAATTGACATGTCAAACCTCTAACCCACCATGTCCTAGCAAACCGTTGATTGGCTATGTTACCGCTTTGCTCAGCCCCTCTTATAGCGTTGCTAGTTGCAGGTGAAGATTGGAGACCGTTCCTTGTTGGAACACTATTTACTTGTTGGGATATCATTATATTGCCATGTTATCTTAATGCATCTATATACTTGGTAAAGGGTGGAAGGCTCGGCCTCTCGCCTAGTGTTTTGTTCCACTCTTGCCGCCCTAGTTTCCGTCATATCGGTGTTATGTTCCCGGATTTTGCGTTCCTTACGCGGTTGGGTTATAATGGGAACCCCTTGATAGTTCGCCTTGATTAAAGCTTTTCCAGCAATGCCCAACCTTGGTTTTACCATTTGCCACCTAGCCTCCTTTTCCCTTGGGTTTCCGGAGCCCGAGGGTCATCTTATTTAAACCCCCCCGGGCCAGTGCTCCTTTGAGTGTTGGTCCAAACAGAGCCACTTGCAGCGCCACCTCGGGGCAACTCGAGGGTTGGTTTTAGTTGTACGTAGTGTTCATCTGAGTGTGCCCTGAGAACGAGATATGTGCAGCTCCTATCGGGATTTGTCGGCACATTCGGGCGGTGTTGCTGGATTTGTTTTAACTTGTCGAAGTGTCTTGAAGATCGGAATGTCTCGGGAGGAGGTCTATTCCTTAGTTGACCGTGAGAGCTTGTCATGGGCTAAGTTGGGACTCCCCTGCAGGGATTTGAACTTTCGAAAGCCGTGCCCGCGGTTATGGGCGGATGGGAATTTGTTAATGTCCGGTTGTAGATAACTTGAACCTTAACTTAATTAAAATGAATCAACAGTGTGAGTTACCGTGATGGTCTCTTCTTGGCGGAGTCCGAGAAGTGAACACGGTGTTGGAGTAATGCTTGCCGCAGGATGCCCTCTAGTTACTCGTTCGCGCTTTGCCTCCTCTTCTCGCTCTCTTTTGCGAACAGGATAGCCACCATATATGTTAGTCGCTTGCTGCAGCTCCACATATTCTCCTGGCCTTACCTTTTAAGCTTAAATAGTCTTGATCGCGAGGGTGCGAGATTGCTGAGTCCCTGTGGCTCACAGATTACTTCCAAACCAGATGCAGGGCCTGATGATTCCGTTCCAGATGACGCGCTTGAGCTCAAGTGGGAGTTCGACGAGGACTCACGCCGATACTACGTGTCTTTCCCTGATGATCAGTAGTGTTGCCCAGTTGGGGTGATCGGGACCGTGTCGCATGTTGGGTTGTTCTTTTATTTTGGCGCCGTAGTCGGGCCATGAGTGTTTGAATGTTGTAATGCTATTTATGTACTTTGATTGACGTGGCGAGTATAAGCCAACTATGTATCTCCCCTTTTATTATCTATATTACATGGGATGTTGTGAAGATTGCCTAACTTGCGACATTGCTTTCCATGCGGTTATGTCTCTAAGTCGTGCCTCGACACGTGGGAGCTATAGCCGCATCGAGGGCGTTACAAGTTGGTAATCAGAGCCTTCCCCGACCTTAGGAGCCCCCATTGCTTGATCGTTTTTAGCAGCCGTTGTTGAGTCTAGAAAAAATGTTTTGAGTCATTTAGGAATTATATAGCGGAGAGTTTAGGAATTCTTTTTACTTCCCAGTCTCCTCATCGCTCTGGTAAGGCATCCTGACGTAGAGTTTTGACTCTTCTCTTCTCAAATTTCACTAAAAAAAATTTAGGATCACGCTGGTATCTTGGAATCGTTCCGATGGTTTTGTGACGAGAACATTATTCTTGGTGCCTCCTGTCTTTAGGGGTTGTGGCAGTGTCCCGGGGAGTTGAGCTCCGAGGTGTTGTCCTCACAATTTTATCGTTGCAGTTCTAGAATACCTGAGTTTAGTATGCCGACATCGAAAATCTCTTTTATGCAGTTCGTTGGTGAGATAACCTCGACGCCACCCAGTACTGGGGCGGGAGTTCGGGAGTATCGTCATAACTTGTATAACGGATGCTTTTCGAAGGTTGAGGTAGATGGTTTCCGAAGTTTTCTCGGTTATATGTTGAAGGATGGATACGGCTGGATGTAGGTTTTGCTAGATTTGGATGAGATATTATGCTTCCCCTGTATCCCCAACACCTGATTGCATAACCGGAAAGGTTCGGGAGTTTCATAGGTGGGAATTCTTGTAGCTCTAGTTCTTCTTCCACGGATATTTGGTTTGAGATTGGGATTTCTTACCAAGTATTCATTCTTGATCCGTACCTTGTTGATTTATTTCTCTACCTAAATTCTAAGTGGCTTCTCAATTTATGGATATGTGACCATTTCAAGAGGAATGCATTCGTTCTTATGTTCGGATGTGAAGACTTTATGTTGCAAATTTTCATTCCGTTGGATTCAGCTTCATTTTATCTGTCAATGTGCTAACGGTTGTCACCCTCTTCAGGATGGCTCCTGCTAAGAGCACCAATCAGAATCAGAATCAAGATCCACCACCACCTCCTCCTCCTCCGGAGGCATGGCAAGCTGTGATGGCCGCAACCAATGCAAACACACAGTTGATCATGAAAATTCTTCAAGAGCGCAATCAAGCAAACCAAGGCAACCAAGGCAACAATCAGAATCACTTTTCTACACTCAACTAGTTCCCTGCTAATGGGCCGAAGACTTTCAGCAATTGTGTTGAGGCAACTGATGCTGACGATTGGCTCGTGGATCTGTGCAAGCATTTCGAGTGCAGTAACATCAGGCCTGAGGACTTTGTCAAGTTCGCTTCCTTCCAACTCAAAGACCAAGCTGCAGAATGGTTCCAGCAGTACAAGGATTCCAGAGGAGGCCGTGTGATTACCTGGGATGAATTCCGCCAAGATTTCAAAGCTCATCATATCCCTCAGAGCGTGGTTGAAAGCAAGCGTGAGGAATTCCGCAACCTGAAGCAAGGCTCTTTGTCTGTCTATGACTACAACAAGTTGTTTCAGAAGCTCGCCCGTTTTGCTAAGCAGGACGTCCCTGATGAGAAGAGCATGATATACCGGTTCAGGGGTGGTCTCAGAGAAGAAATCCAGGTAGCTCTTGTTCTCTTTGAGCCCTTGAGGTACGATGAGTTCTACAACATGGCATTGAAGCAAGAGGCTGCTCAACTGAGGTGTGATGCTTCCAAGAAGCGAGTCAGAGATGCTACTCCTTCTTCCTCTACTCAAGTGGCCAAGCAGCAGAAGTATTGGCTTCCTCCTCCTCTGTTCCGTCAGCCGTATCAGAAGAGCAAAGGTGGCAGTGGATCTTCCCACCCACCCAACCCTGGCTTTCAGAACAAGACTTCATCTCAAGCTCCAAGATCAAGTGCTCCGTATCACCGTCCGCTTTCAGAGGTCACGTGCAACAAGTGCCAACAGAAGGGTCACTATGCCAACAAATGCTTCAATCAGAGGCGTCTTCCTCCTCCTCCTCCTGTGAGATCGGCAAGTACAGCTGTGGTCAAGAATAACCCCAAGCACGCCAAGGTCAACTTGCTGAATGCAGCTCAGGCAGAGGACTCGCCAGATGTCATCATGGGTAACCTTCCTGTTAACGATGTTCCTGCAAAAGTTCTTTTTGACACTGGTGCATCGCTTTCTTTTATTTCAACACCATTTGTTGCCAAGCATGATTTTGTGACCGGGAGGATTCCTGTCCCGTTGAAGATTGTGTCTCCGGGCAAGCAAATGACTTCTAACAATTGCGTCCTGGATGTCTCTATCACGTTGGGCGATTACAAGTTCCTTTCTTCTCCGGTGGTTCTTGGTAACTTGGATATTGATCTTATTCTCAGAATGGATTGGCTTTCTAAGCACAAGGCGCATCTTGATTGT
The DNA here is from genome assembly GCF_003073215.2 of Triticum urartu. Classification (NCBI taxonomy): domain Eukaryota; kingdom Viridiplantae; phylum Streptophyta; class Magnoliopsida; order Poales; family Poaceae; genus Triticum; species Triticum urartu. The sequence goes on along the minus strand of NC_053026.1, from coordinate 244,117,640 downwards.
GCAGCCAGGCAGATTCAATTGACTCATTCGTCTGAGGATGTAATTGTTTTTGCCGCTCGTGATGATACCATCCGTCTATTTTCTCTCAATGAGAAGGGTGAACTGGATGCTATCTCGCAAATCCCAGTCATTTGCGAATATCAAGATGTTTTTCCAAAAGAGCTTCCAGGAATGCCTCCGCACCGGCCAGTTGAATTCGTCATCGATCTTGAGCCTGGCACGGAACCTGTGTGCAAGCGTCCTTACAAGCTCGGACCTGAAGAGTTGAAGGAGCTGAAGAAGCAACTCGATGTTCAAGAGAGAATGGGTCTCATCCGACCTAGTTCTTCTCCATGGGGTTGTGGTGTTCTTTTTGTGAATAAGAAGGATGGAACGGACCGACTTTGTGTTGATTAGCGTCCATTGAACAAGAAGACTATCAAGAACAAATACCCACTTCCCAACATCAACGAGCTGTTCAAACAACTCAAAGGTGCCCAAGTATTCTCCAAGCTTGATCTCCGTATGGGTTATCATCAGATACGAATCCGTGAGCAAGATATTCCCAAGATGGCTTTCAGGACAAGCTATGGTTCATATGAATACACTGTCATGTCTTTTGGCCTCGTCAACGCTCCTCCGACGTTCTCTCGCATGATGAACTTCATCTTCAACGCCTACACCAATGACTTCGTTTTGGTCTATCTCGACGACATTCTGGTTTTCTCGAAGAACAAGGAGGATCATGCCAAGAACTTGCGTTTGGTGCTAGATAAACTCAGGGAACACAAGTTCTCCAAGTGTGAATTTTGGCTTGATGAGGTTCTTTATCTTGGTCATATCATCTCTGCCAAGGGCATTGCGGTGAATCCTGAGAAGGTGTCTGCAATTGTGAATTGGGAACCACCTCAGAACGTGAAGCAACTCCGTAGCTTCCTCGGTCTCGCAAGCTACTGTCGAAGATTCGTTGAAAACTTTTCTAAGATCGTGAAGCCTCTCTCAAATCTTCTCCAGAAGCACGTCAAGTACGTTTGGTCTCCGGAGTGTGACATTGCTTTCAACACTTTGAAAGAGAAATTGATCACTGCTCCAGTTCTGACTCCGCCTGATGAATCCAAGCCGTATGAGGTCTTTTGTGATGCCTCTCTCCAAGGTCTTAGCGCAGTGTTGATGCAAGAGAAGAAAGTTGTGGCTTATACCTCTCGCCAGTTGAAGCCCAGTGAGAAGAACTACCCCACTCATGACCTTGAGTTGGCGGCAGTTGTGCATGCTCTTTTGACTTGGAGACATCTCTTATTGGGAAGAAAAGTGGACATTTTCACTGACCACAAGAGTCTCAAGTACATCTTCACTCAGCCTAACCTCAACCTCAGGCAAACTCGATGGGTCGAAATGATTCAAGAGTATAATCCGAGTATCGAGTATACTCCAGGCAAGGCCAATGTGATTGCTGACGCATTGAGCAGGAAGGCTTACTGCAACAGTCTAATTCTCAAGCCTTATCAACCCGAGCTTTGTGAAGCTTTCCGCAAACTTAATCTGCAAGTTGTTCTTTAAGGTTTCCTCGCCAACCTTCAAGTCTCTCCTACCTTGGAATACCAGATTCGCCAAGCCCAGCTTCTTGATGCTATGGTGAAAAAGGTGAAGATTGGGATTGCCAAGAGTCAACCCAAGTACAAGTGCTACCGCCTTGATGACAAGGACACTCTCTTCTTCGAGGATCGTATTGTTGTGCCCAAAGGCGACCTTCGTAAAGTGATCATGAACGAGGCTCACAATTCTCTCCTCTCCATCCACCCTGGGAGCACGAAGATGTATCAGGACCTCAAGCAGGCTTATTGGTGGACTCGAATGAGGCGTGAGATCGCTCAGTTCGTGAATGAGTGTGATGTCTGCAGAAGAGTGAAGGCAGAACACCAAAGACCAGCTGGTCTCCTCCAACCTCTTGCCATTCCAGAATGGAAGTTTGACCACATTGAGATGGACTTCGTGACTGGGTTTCCAAAGTCCAAACGTGGCAATGATGCTATATTCGTTGTCATTGACAAACTCACTAAAGTGGCTCACTTTCTGCCTATCAAAGAGTCAATCACTGCAGCTCAATTGGCAGAGCTCTATACCTCTCGAATTGTCTCTCTGCACGGTATTCCACAAGTGATCTCTTCAGACCGTGGCAGCATCTTTACCTCCAGGTTTTGGGATTCTTTTCAGAAGGCCATGGGCACCAACATCCGCTTCAGCACAGCTTTCCATCCTCAAACTAGCGGTCAAGTCGAGCGTGTCAACCAGATTCTTGAAGATATGCTCCGGGCTTGTGTGATCTCCTTCGGCATGAAGTGGGAAGATTGTCTCCCTTATGCTGAATTCTCCTACAACAACAGTTTTCAAGCAAGTTCGGGCAAGGCCCCATTTGAAATTCTGTATGGCAGGAAGTGCCATACCCCTCTCAACTGGTCTGAAACCGGTGAACGTCAGCTTCTCGGAAATGACTTAATCACAGAGGCAGAGGAAATGTGCAAAGTCATTCGGGATAACCTCAAAGCAGCCCAATCCCGCCAGAAGAGCTACTATGATAGTAAGCATCGTGATTTGGCTTTCGAGATCGGAGATCATGTTTACCTCCGCGTCTCTCCAATGAAAGGTACTCGTCGCTTCGGTATCAAAGGGAAGCTTGCCCCTAGATACGTGGGACCTTTCAAGATTGTCAGCAAGAGAGGTGATCTCGCCTATCAACTCGAGCTTCCTTCAAACTTTGCAAATGTGCATGACGTGTTCCATGTCTCTCAGCTTCGAAAGTGCTTCAAGACTCCTGACCGCACCGTCAACTTCGAGGACATTGAGCTCCAAGAAGATCTCTCTTATCGTGAGCACCCCGTTGCTATTCTTGAAGAGACTGAATGCAAGACTCGCAACAAGTCGTTCAAATTCCTCAAAGTCAAGTGGTCACACCATTCCGACCGTGAAGCTACCTGGGAATGCGAGGATCACCTCCGTTCTGAATACCCGGCTTTCTTTCAGTCCTAGATCTCAGGACGAGATCCTTTCGTAGTGGTGGAGTGTTGTAACACCCCGGATATGATTTGCCCAATATGTAATCCAACTCATTGCACGGGCTCCCTACTACTAAACGTTATATTCGGCTCCCCCGATAACTTCCGTAGCGAACATCTAACCTTCCACATCGCTTCGTTCCAAAGTGGCTATCAAGCACTACTCGGACGCGGAGCTTTCGCTCGCTTTAATGCAATACCACACTACGCTTCCCTCACACTCAAGATGCCCGGTCCACGTGGCATCATTACAGTGAACGAAAATATTAAGCGATTTCTGCGCGCCGAAGAGCGTGCGGCTGCCTTAACAGCCGCACACTAAAAACGGCCTCACCAAGTAATTAACAGGTCCCCTATTACAATACAAGGGGCTCAACGGGCGCAGACAATTGGCAATTCTTACTCACCTTGAATTATACATGGTTTATTTAAAAAACTATCTTTTTGCACGACAGCTTTTTTACCTAAGCTCCTCTCTTTTATAGATAATCATCGTGCTACACCCGTCCAGGATACGGCACAACGGAGACACAGGCGCAGACGTGCAGCAGGGACCCGCTCCAAGGATTCTTTTTAGATTAAGACCCTGCGTAAACCTTTTTTACTGTCTCTTGTTGATACATATCCACCGAATTCTGAACACAATTGAGAAGGATGCTGACGTCTTGGCATGTGGCCATGTCAGAATAACGCACGTACCTGGACACAAGGGGCTTCTTACAAGCGGCACTATTTCGGCCCAATTTATACCATAAAGACCGAATACCTTAGGGAGTGTTCGGCGTCGCGAGTTCGGCCTTATATGCATCAGCTGTCTTTGGTCAAATGTTGGGTTTTCCCGGCTCTTGTGTTTTGGTGCCTTACGTTCCGCTTTGCCGGCTAAGGTAGCACCAGGAGAACTACTGCGATTGTGCCCTGGTTCATCCGGACGAGCGCCTCAGTAGAGAAAGCCGAAAACTGACCGTCATGATATAGCGTGAGACTGGTCAACCACTCGATGACCTATCGGAATGTTAGAATTCCTCCGCCTTAACGAAGGGTCTTTTTCTGGCTAGGCATATACGCACCCCGCGATCGGGAGAGTGCGGAGCCACCAGGGGCTATCTAGTAGCCCCACTGTCAAACTCCTATGGCTAAGTGAAAGTGTTCAAGCATTATAGTCCGGTTGCCTCGCTCGCTGCGCTATCACCTCCTTATCAGGACCAAGACATTGGGTTAAGTGTGAACACGCGTTTTTTGCGAGCACCTCCGCATTATATGCGTGGGGATTGAAGCCGATGACTGCAATCTTTCAGGTTATACACATGTATACATAAACGGCCGCACAGGAGGCATCATACTACTTTCAGGAAAAAGTATAAACACAGCCTTATAAAAACTTCATAAAAGCATTATGTTTACAATGAGAATACATATCACTCAAACATAATATTTTTCGAGCACTGGGCCTCTATCAAACGAGCACCCTCGAGAACTTCCTCGAAATAGTGTTCGGCAACCACACGGCCTATGGTCGAACCCTACACCGCAACAGTGGTAGCGTCCATCTCCGCCCAGTATGCTTTAACACGGGCAAGGGCCATCCGCGAGTCTTCTATGCACGCCGACCTCTTCATCGCATTAATGCGCGGCACGCATCAAGGAGCTGCTGCACTAAGCTGAAATAGTTGTTCGGCTTAGGCCCTTCCAGCCATAATTGATCCACAACAGACCTCATGGCGAGTCCGGACAACCTATTCAGTTCGGCCCATTCGGCTAGATGGTCAGTCAATGAAAGCGGACGCTCTGGAACGTGGAATTGCGTCCAGAACAACTTGTCCACTTCATGATCTGTCTGACCTTGGAAGTACTTGACCGCATCGGCAGCGCTCGCCGCCAAATCCATATACGCATCTGCCGAGCTCCACAGCCGATCCAGAGGGGCATACCGTGGATCTCCGAACTTCGTCCGTAACATGAAGGGTTTTCCAGCCGCAATATCCCCGGCTTCCCGCAGCTCCTCCTTCTTCGCTCTCATAGCAGAACGGGTGTCTTTGTCTGCCGTCGCGGCCTTCTCAAGGTCCGTTGCCTTCGCTTGGTTCTCTTTCTCAAGGACCCGGCAACGGTCAGCAGTGTCTTTCAATTCTACGGCCATCTTGGCCATCTTCTCTTGGCTCTCGCAATGTGCAGCCTTCTCGGCTTTCAACTCTTCGGCCGCCTTCAAAGCAGCCGCATTACTACTCCTCGCTTGTTCCTTGGCTCGGGCAAGTTCCACCCGCAAGGCTTCCACGGTGGCAGCCCCATCTGCAGTCACAACATATTAAAGATACTGGCATTATGCTGCTCTTACTATGTGGCGTTCACCGAATAATAACACTTACCCTGTGCCTCGTCAAGCCTTTTGTTAACAAGCTCGATGTCGGCGTGTGCCGCATCCAGTTGCCGTTTTAATTGGGCAAACTCCCTAGTCCGGCTAGCCACCGGAGCTCCCACCACCTGCACATAAAAGCAGATTGGTTATTGCCTGGGAATTTGATCCTCTGTTCGCTGACATTCTCAACGACAACCAGAGTCTCAGGGGCTACTATAACATGTGCAGTACTATCACATATTATCTCACATACCTCAAAGCCCGTCAATAGACTCATAAAGGCTTCATGTAATCCGCTTTCAGCGGACGAGATTCTCTCCATCACCGTACCCATCAGCGTACAATGCTCTTCTGAGATGGCCGCTCGCCCCACCAACTCCCTCAGAACGTCCGACCGCACACTAGATGGTGCCGGACTCTTTCGAATGCTCTCTTCGGGAGCCGGACAATGGGGACTTCTGGGGTCTACGGGACTATCTCCTGGCTTCACCGGATCCGAAGAGGCCCTCCGCGATGACACTTCGGGGTCGCCCACTTCTGGAGCGGAGGAGTCCAGGGGAGGCGTTTCTCTCTCCATCATCTCCGGAAGAAGATCCCCCGAAGACGAACTCATTTCAGAGGGGCTGAGGCCCGAACTGCAAGATATATGCGGTGGTCGTTTTCTCAGAGGAAAAAGATAGCATGCTCTTACTATTAAAATATTTTGGATCACTTACGACTCGTTGGAGGGCAGATCCCCTCGCGGACTTTGTGCGGCAAAAGCACCCCCCGAGGTAGGACCCTCTATGGGAGACTTCTTCTCCCGTTTGGAGGCTTCGGCTTCCGGATCCTCGGAAGCAGTCCTTTTCCTTCCCCGGCCGTCCTCCTTCATGGAAACGCTCGTCCCCTCGGTCGGAGCGGGTAGCGATGGAGGCCCACGTTCGCCCGTATTATCCCCCTCGGTATCTTCCTTCAAGGGTTCCGGGTAAGGTGCGACCTCGAGCATCTTCTCCAATACCGGATTTTCCAAACCCTCAGGGAGGGGGGCCAAACAACGAATCATCTTCGCCTTCGTTAGCCAGTCCTGGTCAAAAAGCAAACTCTCAAAAATAAACCTCGAATAAAAGACAGTGTGTTCGGCTAGAGGATTTCTTACTTGTTCGGCGACGCGATTACTGCTCAGGCCCACGTCCTCGGTGATATCCGGACACTCCACTTGAGGTCCAAAGAATGACTTGTACATCTCCTCGTGCGTCAGGCCAAGAAAACTTTGAATGGCACGTGGTCCCTCTGGGTTGAACTCCCACAAGCGCAGGGGCCGGCGTTTGCATGGCTGGACTTGACGAACCAGCATAACTTGTATTACCGCAACCAAGTTAAAATCTCCCTCGAAGAGATCTCTGATGCGGCTTTGCAGTATAGGCACGTCCTTGGCTGGACCTCAGCTCAGGCCCCTGCTAATCCATGACATCAGTTGTGGTGGGGGGCCCGGGCGGAAAGCGGGGGCGGCCGCCCACTTGGCACTTCTGGGGACCGTGACGTAGAACCACTCCCATTGCCATAATTCGGATACCTCTGGGACAGAACCTTTCGGCCATGGAGCTCCTACCATCTTGCCTATTGATGCACCTCTGCACGCTGCATGCTGCCCCTCGATCACCTTCTATTGTACTTCAAAGGTCTTGAGCCACAGGCCAAAGTGAGGGGTCACACGGAGGAAGGCCTCACACACGACAATAAATGTCATGATGTGGAGAAAGGAATCCGGAGCTAGGTCGTGGAAATCTAGCCCGTAATAGAACATCAAGCCCCTGACGAAGGGATCCAGAGTGAGGCCTAGACCTCGGAGGAAGTGGGAGACGAACACAACGTTCTCGTTGGGTTCGGGAGTAGGGACGACCTGCCCTCGGGCAGGCAGCCGATGCAAAACCTCGGCGGCCAGGTATCTGGCCTCCCTCAACTTCTTAATGTCCTCTTTCGTCACGGAGGAGGGCATCCATCGGCCTTGAAGGCTGGATCCAGACATGATTGAAGATCTGGAGCACCTAACCTGGGCTTTGGGTGTTAGAACTCGAGGCGGGGGAAGGGTTTGGTTGAGCATGAGAGGGAAAAAGCGAAGACCTTGTCCCCTTATAAAGAGGGTGAATATCAAGCGTCCTCTCCATAGCCGTTTTGGACTTAGCTATAATCTAGGAGTCCTAGACACGGTTGGGTTACCCACGAACCACATTAATGAGAATCCCGTAATCAGGGGAACACGATCTCCGCTTTGGCAAGACGTGTCAAGAAACCGCCTCGCGTTATGTGTGGAGCTGGTTAAAAGAAATGGTTCGAATAATCATCGGGCCATGACATAACGTCATGTTGCCAAAACAAGCTAGCGGATTAGATCTGCGAAAACGTTATTCTCTCTGCGGTGGAATGTGGAATTTGTTTTGCAGGGTCGGACACTATCCTCGTATTCAACTTCTTCTGTAATGTATTCGGAGAAGGAACCCGCCTTGCAATGCCGAAGACAACTGCGCGCCGGACTCATCGTCATTGAAGCCTGGTTCAGGGGCTACTGAGGGAGTCCTAGATTAGGGGGTCTCCGGACAGCCGGACTATCTCCACTGGCCGGACTGTTAGACTATGAAGATACAAGATTGAAGACTTCGTCTCGTGTCCGGATGGGACTCTACTTGGTGTGGAAGGCAAGCTAGGCAATACATATATGGATATCTCCTCCTTTGTAACTGACCTTGTGTAACCCTAACCCTCTCCGGTGTCTATATAAACCGGAGGGCTTTAGTCCGTAGGACAACAATCACAACATACAATCATACCGTAGGCTAGCTTCTAGGGTTTAGCCTCTCTGATCTCGTGGTAGATCTACTCTTGTAACACCCATATCTTCAATATTAATCAAGCAGGACGTAGGGTTTTACCTCCATTAAGAGGGCCCGAACCTGGATAAAACTTCGTGTCCCTTGCCTCCTGTTACCATCCGGGCTAGACACACAGTTCGGGACCCCTACCCGAGATCCCCCGATTTTGACACAGACAGTTCCCTTGGTTACGCTCTTGCAATATTTGCATGATCAGCTGCGTGTTTGCATTGGTAGCGGCCATCACAGCTTGCCATGCCTCCGGAGGTGGAGGTGGTGGTGGCGGTTCAGGATTCTGACGCGTTGGAGGAGCCATCCTGAAGAGGGTGACATCTGTTAGCATCTTGACAGACATATATTCAAGCTGAATCAAATGGATCGAAATTGCAACATATAGTCTCAACATCCGAACAAAATGAACGAATGCATTCCAATTGAAATGGTCACACTTCCATAAATTGAGAAGCCACTTAGATAGAGGTAGAAGAATAAAACAACAAGGTACGGACAAGAACAAATACTTGGTAATTAAGGATTACCCAATCACAAACCAAATATCCGCGGAAAAAGTACTAGAGCTACAAGAATTCCCACCTATGAAACTCATGAACCTTTCCGGTTATGCAATCAGGTGTTGGGGATACAGGGGAAGCATAATATCTCACCCAAAGCTAGCAAATCCTACATCCAGCTGTATCCATCCTTCAACACCTAACCAAGAAACCTTCGGAAATCATTTACCTCAACCTTCGAAAAGCATCCGTTATACGAGTTATGGCGATACTCCCGAACTCCCGCCCCAGTACTAGGTGGTGTCGAGGTTATCTCACCAACAACTGCATAAAAGAGATTTTCGATGTCGGCGAAACTCAGGTATTCCAGAATTGCAACAATAAAATTGTGACGACAACACCTCGGAGCTCAACTCCCCGGGACACTGCCACAACACCTAAATGTCAGGAGGCACCAAGAACAATGTTCTCGTCACAAAACCATTGGAATTATTCCAAGATACCCGCGTGATCCTAAATTATTTTTAGTGAAATTTGAGAAGAGAAGAGTCAAAACTCTACGTCAGGATGCCTCACCAGAGCGACGAAGGGACTGAGGAGTAAAAAGAATCCTACTCTCCGATATATATAATCCTAAATGACTCAAAACATTTTTCTAGACTCAACAACGCCAGCGATTCGATCAAGCAGGGGGCTCCTAAGGTCGGGGAAGGCTCTGATACCAACTTGTAACGCCCACGATGCAGCTATATCTCCCACGTGTCGAAGCACGACTTAGAGGCATAACCGCATTGTAAGCAATGTCGCAAGTGAGGTAATCTTCACAACAACCCATGTAATGAATAAGGGAAAAGAGATACATAGTTGGCTTACACTCGCCACGTCACACAATATCATAAATATCATTACATTCATCCAGATACAATCAAGGTCCGACTACAGAACCAAAATAAAGAACAACCCCAAATGCGACAAAGTTCCCGATCGCCCCAACTGGGCACCACTACTCATCGTCTGGAAAGGAAACGTAGTGTTGTCCTGAGTCCTCATCGAACTCCCACTTGAGCTCAGTCGAATCACCTGAAGCGGTATCGTCGGTCCCTGCATCTGGTTTTGGAAGTAATATGTGAGTCACGGGGACTCGGCAATCTCACACCCTCGTGATCAAGACTATTTAAGCTTATAGGAAGGGTAAAAGGTATGAGGTGGAGCTGCAGCAAGCGACTAGCATATATGGTGGCTAACATACGCAAAAGAGAGCGAGAAGAGAAGGCAAAGGCACGATCGATAAACTATGATCAAGAAGTGATCATAGAACAACCTGCGATCAAGCATAACTCGAGACCGTGTTCTCTTCCTAGACTCCGCCGAAAAGAGACCATCACGTCCACACACTCTGTTGATTCATTTTAATTAAGTTAAGGTTGTGGTTTTCTACAATCGGACATTAACAAATTCCCATCTGCCCATAACCGCGGGCACGGCTTTCGAAAGATCAAATCCCTGCAGGGGTGTCCCAACTTAGCCCATCACAAGCTCTCATGGTCAACTAAGGATATTCCTTCTCCCAAGACAATCCGATCAGACTCGGAATCCCGGTTACAAGACATCTCGACAATGGTAAAACAAGTCTAGCAAGACCACCCGATGTGCCGACAAATCCCGATAGGAGCTGCACGTATCTCGTTCTCAGGGCACACCGGATGAACACTACGTACAACTAAAACCAACCCTCGGGTTTCCCCAAGGTGGCGCTGCAAGTGGCGCTGCAAGTGGCTCTGTATTGGACCAACACTCAGAGGAGCACTGGCCCGAGGGTTTAAATAAAGATGACCCTTGAGTCCGCGGAACCCAAGGGAAAAAGAGGCTAGGTGGCGAATGGTAAAACCAAGGTTGGGCCTTGCTGGAGGAGTTTTATTCAAGGCAAACTGTCAAGGGGTTCCCATTATAACCCAACCATGTAAGGAACGCAAAATCAAGAAACATAACACCGGTATGACGGAAACTAGGGCGGCAAGAGTGGAACAAAACACCAGGCATAAGGTCGAGCCTTCCACCCTTTACCAAGTATATAGGTGCATTAAAATAGACAAGATATAATAGTGATATCCCAACAAAAACATGTTCCAACAAGGAACAAACTCCAACCTTCACCTGCAACTAACAATGTTATAAGAGGGGCTGAGCAAAGCGGTAACATAGCCAAACAACGGTTTGCTAGGACAAGGTGGGTTAGAGGTTTGACATGGCAATATGGGATGCAGGATAAGCAAATTGTAGGTATCGTAGCATAGGCATAGCAATAGAGCGAGCATCTAGCAAGCAAAGATAGAAGTAATTTCGAGGGTATGGTCATCTTGCCTGCAAAGTTCTCCGAGTTGATGTTAGCTTGATCCTCGTAAACTTACTCAACGGACTCCTCGATCACGTACTCATCTCCCGGCTCTACCCAAAGCAAGAACACAAGCAAAGGGATACACAATCAACCACATGCAATGCACAAGCAACATGATGCAAAACATGGTATGATATGCGGGATGCGATATGCGATGCATATGCATGTTTCGGAAAGGAAAGATTGAACCTGGCCTCAACTTGGAAAAACAAGAGTTCCACTGGAAAGATGAGATGATTTCGGTCGAAATCGATATAAAGATCACCGGAATCGGATGCACGGTTTGCAAACGGCAAGCAAAACAAATATGGCACCGATCTGCGATTAATAGCACGCGGCCATCTAGATGCATCAAGAACAACAAGCTACAGCACTCTAACATAGCAACAAAATACATGGAAGGGATCCACTCAAGATGCTTGACAAAAGATGAACACTGAGCTACGACTAATTCACTCAATAGCAGGTTCAAACAAGCATGGCAAAAGAGCAAAAGATATCAGGTTACAGACTTAGTGAAAATAACAACATGTCAGGAATTTAACATCAGGAAGCAATGTTTAGAGTACGAAGACAACATGCTACAGGAACATATCATGGCAAAGCAAGGCATGGCATGAAGTTACTCAAAGCATACAACAAAAGTCCCTTACTGACCACAAGCCAAAAGGGATCAGAAAATACAATGACAACCATATGAACATACCAATTATCATTAACAGATTCAGACTTAGTAGAAAACTGGAACATGGCAAAACAGATATTAAGTAGGTATGTTTACGAGCTCAATGCACTCACCACAAGGCATTGCATGATAAACTAAGCATACACCCAGCAAGTAGACATGGCATAGAAGCTAAACATGGCAAGAACATCAACATAGCATGCATGGATCAACTACAACAAGCTCGGCAAAAATGCTGAACACGTAAACATTCTGCCAGGAACATTTTATAGCAAAAGTAGAGCTCGATTGAGTCAAGCTAGGGTGCTCCATAATTTCAAACAAAGACACGGATGGATAGAGCACCACAATATCTACAAAACATCCTTACTGATCATGCTCAAAAGAGGCATGGATCACACTGTAGCAACATGAATACATGGCATAAAAATATTAACAGGTCAAAGACTTATATTTCTAAGTCCCTGAAATCAGCAACATTATGAGAGCTACTTTGCATGCTTGTGCTAGTCACCACAGAGATCACAAAAATACATGGCATACACCCTTGTAAAGATGGCATGGCATACTTCAAAACTCATGTAGAGCTCAAGATCATAGGAGGCACACATCAATCATGGCAAAAATGACAAAAGTCCAATTACTGATATGAATCTGAAACTAACAGAAACTAGCACTCAACAGCATTTAGGGCATCAAGATGAGCTCAAATGAACATGATGCAATGAGATGAAATGAAGTACTCGCCGAGACGAACATTTTGATATGCTACACGCCTGAAACGGAGCCACGGGTGCAGAGATATGATGCGATGAACATATGCAAAAATATATTGAAACGGAGGCAAAAGTCAACCCGATCCAGATCTCAGATCTAGGGTTCCTGTAGCTGTGCGGAGATCGAGGTTCGCCAGCCGGAGTCGTCGCCGGACTTGCGTCGGAGCAGCGCCGGAGACGAGGGAGAGCCAGATAGGTCGCCGGAGCTCGGGCGGCGAGGTGGAGGAGCTTGCCGGGGCGGTCGCCGATGACGGGCGGCGAGGTGGCCGCGGCGGAGCGGCCGGAGCGGCGGTCGCCGGTGCGAAGGCGCGAGTCGAGGAGGCGGTGGTGCGGCGGCCGGAGCGGGGCGGCTCGGGCGGCGCGCGGAGAAGACGCGGGCAGCGCGCGCTTCGGGCCAGGAAGGGCCTCCTGCGGGCTCGCCAGGCCGGTGGCGCGGGGCGGCGGCGCTCGCCATGTGGCAGCGGCTGATTTGCGGCGGCGGTGTGTCCGGCGCGCCCGGACGTGTCCGGCGCGCTGAGGACGAAGGGGGCTAGGGTTAGGGTAGGATTGGATCCGGAAATTTCGGTGGAGGGACCTTTTTATAGGTAGGAGGAGCTAGGAGGCTTCAAATTGAGCACGGTTTTCGGCCACGCGATCGTGATCGAACAATCTAGATGATGGAGGGGGTTTTGGGTCACTTTGGAGGGGTGTTGGGCTGCAACACACACGAGGCCTTTTCAGTTCCTCGGTTAACCGTTGGAGTATCAAACGAAGTCTAAATGGCACGAAACTAGACAGGCGGTCTACCGGTACTATACCAAGGCCGCATGACAAGTCTCGGTCAAATCCGAAAACTTTTAATACCCACACACGAAAAGAGGTAGAAAGGGACACCGGAGGGCATAGGAGCGCCGGAATGCAAAACGGACAACGGGGAAAATGCTCGGATACATGAGACGAACACGTATGCAAATGCGATGCACATGATGACATGATATGAGATGCATGACAAAGACAAAACAACACGAGACAAAAACTCGACAACGAGGAAATATCATAACTTAGTGCCGGAAATGGCAAGAGTTGGAATACAAATATGGCAGGTTACATGCGGGGTGTTACAAATGTCCTCTAACGTTGGCTTCTTCTTGATCAACTCTTGTATATCCACCTCATGAAAGGCAATCTTTTCGCTAGCGTCATTGACGTGATGGTTCTCAAAGATATTAAGAACATCTGTGGAATCTTGTACATCAGGAGCAATGTAAGCATCATCTTATTATGCAACTTCATTAAACGAATTCCTCTACTCAAACCTTTTCAATACTCTCCAGTCATCACTACGTGCAAATGTGTCTTCCAAGAAAAATATTTGTGTTGCTTGATTTGCCAACATAAAAAGCTCGTTGGTATGGTACGCCGCCTTGACATTGATGGATTTGAAATAATCATTAGCTCTGGAAAATAGGTTATACCAACGACAACACAACAGAACCACACACCGATGATCCTCGAAACTGGAGATATACTGCAACTGAACAATGTCTGTTATGTTAGTATACATTTCAGTTGTCTCTCTGTCATACGTATCCGTGCTCATGATGGCACTGTTTTGTGTCTTCCTGCCTTCGTCGTGTGCAAGGGTGTTGTAGCGCACATCTCCAACAACGCAAGATTCATAATGTCTTACCGGAGTATCATGACCCATTGCTAGTGAGAAAGGGCATCATCAACTGCCTGCCCATCCTCCCGCATCTTCTTAACCTATGGTTACAAAATAGACAAGTTGATCATCTTATGTACTCAATATATTAAAAAAACTAACATGCAATTCAAAAGCTTACATGGCTCTTGAACCATTTCGCAAATCCTGCCATAACCAGTTTGTCAATGTTTCTTGGATTTTGTGGCAGTAACTCCTTTTTGTAGATGTTGCACAACATAGTGATCGCGTCAAACATCTAAATATATAAGAATGTGCTGCAAGTTTAGTAGATTATGATGTATAAGCTGCAGTACTTAGCACTTACTTGATATAAGGTAGTATCTCAGAACAGTTATTCAACACCAAACCATTTTGTCCAAATATTTAGGTTTGTCCTCTTGTCGACTCTTCCCTGTAACTCAAACAGAATAATCGAAAACATTAAGCCTGGGATTGTCTTCACCCACCTCTTTGCTAAGCTGATCAGCTGTTTCAATGTATTTTGAGCAGAAAGTCAACGCTTATGTAGCAATGTAGGCCTCTGCAATGGAACCCTTGGGTCTAGCTCTGTTCCTAACATAGCCCTTGAAAGTGCCTAGCCACCTTTCAATAGGGTACATCCAGCCATACTGTACTGGACCTCTAAGTAGTGCCTCATCAGGTAGATGAACAGCCAAATGCACCATCACATCAAAGAAGGCTGGAGGATATATCTTCTCAAGGTTGCATAGGATAGTTGGTATCTTGTCTCTAAGGTGCTCCAAAGCATCTACCCTGATATTTCTACTGCAGAGTTCCCTAAAGAATTGTCCCAACTCTGCAACTGCTCTGTATAAGTCAGGGCGGCCCAATCCTCTAAGCATAACAGGTAAAACCCTTTGAAGTAGGATGTGGCAGTCATGAGTTTTCAACCCTTGTACCTTGTTTCCATCTGCACTGACTCTCCTTTCTAGGTTGGAAGCAAATCCATGTGGTAATCTCACACATGACAGGACCTTTCAGAATTCTTTTCTTTTTACCTTGTTCAAGACGTACACAGCTCGTGCCATATCCCGTGGTTTACCTTCATCTTGCACCTGCAAATCCTGTCTAATACCCAGGTGTGTCAAATCAATCCTAGATTTTAAGTTCATCTTGCCTTCAATATTAAGAAGTGTGCCGATAATGTTGTCACATATATTTTCTCGATGTGCATCACATCAAGATTATGTCGCAGATCCAAATCTTTCCAATACTCCAAGTCCCACAAAGTGGACCTGCGGGTAAACAATAATCTCTCTTCTGCCCTGCCATGCTTCCTTTTCCTGCTACCATTACCAGGATGGTTTCCTGGCGTAATATGCCTGACCTTCTCTAATTCCACTTGCAACTCATTGGCGGTGAGCCTCTTTGGCGCATCATGATTTTCATGCTTTGCATTGAACACATGTCTTCGGTATTTTGTAGGACGTGGCTTGTCCTTGGCAAGGAAACGACGGTGTCCAATGTAACAGATCTTGCTAAGTATTGCGTATGATAGCGGATTCCTATCACAGCGAACACATGTATTGTAACCATGTGTCGTTCACCCTGACATAGTGCCCAAAGCCGGATAATCATGGATGCACCAAATTATAACAGCACGCAGAAAGAAATCAGCTGATGGGTTGCTATATAGGTCTCGAGTGAGAACACCCCTCCATAGCTATTAAAGTTCCTCCACAAGAGGCTCCATGAATAAATCAAAATCCTTTCCAGGACTTTTTGCACCTGGGATGAGCAAGGCCATCATGTAGTTTGATTCTTTGGTGCAGACATTCGGAGGCATGTTGTAAGGGATAACAAGCACTGGTGATGCGACCCCGTCTTCGAAGAAGAGGGAGTTCAAGGGGAGGTCCGATCTTCACGGCGTAGGATCGATAAATGGATGGGGGTAACTAGCTGCAAGCAGCCGAAAAATGGAAAATAAGAGATTATGACCCGACGAGGAGGATTCTCACTGAAGCTTGCAATCCGAACATTCGCCGATCCACAACCCGCAATACTACCCCACACAACCACGCTCAAGTCGTGGAGCACGGGATAGGTGCAATCCGCAAGGGAAACCATGAACTCTAACCCACACAACACGATCTAGTCGTGGAGCACGAATTAGGAGCAATTTCTCAAGGAATCACGAGAATAAGGATAACAAGAGCTCTCCAATCTCAGGAGGAGTCTATGTCTTTGGTCTTTGATAGAAATGGCAAAAAGTCCCCAACGAAGGAAAGAGCTAGCCTATTTATAATCGGGACAACCCCCCTGGATAGGTGTGAAAGAGAACTAGCTTCTGGAACCAGCTTAGGTGTGAAAGTGAACCAGCTTTGTTTGACTAAATGGCTTCAAGACTTAATGAGGTAGCTTCTGGAAAAATGTCGTTGGAGGTGGTTGGCAGTTCCCGACCAAACATTGTTCACTGGGGTCGAACAATGTTTCCTTCAGCAGAAAACTCGAGTTCTGGAAACCTTTCACAAGTTGGGATATCCAAACTCGTGCAAAACATTGTTTCGTCAGAATCGGAACAATGTTTCTTCAGCAGACAACTCGTTCTTCATGAATTCCTAACTTTGTTTCCTCGCCGTAAAACATTGTTTTGCACGGACTAAAATGTGTTTGGCCTTCTTCGACATCGCACCTGAGTTCAACCAACAACAAAGGAGGTGAAAGCACAACCATGTTTTCAAGGTCAAATGATAGACTTAAGTTAGCGTTAACCTGATCATGTATTTGCATTGCGCGACTTCTTGTGATTGGACCGTTGATGGTTGGTGGTGTGGTGCCCATGGTTGGGATGTCCTCATCATCCTCCCCCTCTTGAGAAGGAGTCGTCCTCGACTCTAAAGGCCCAAAGTATGGGGAAAGATCGGAGACATTGAAAGTTGGGCTAACACCATATTCTTCTGGAAGATCGATCTTGTAAGCATTGTCGTTGATTCACTCGAGCACCGCAAATGGTCCATCACCGCGTGGCTGCAACTTGCACTTGCGTTGCTCAGGAAAACGGTCCTTCCGAAGGTGTACCCATACCAAATCGCCTTGCTCGAACACCAGCTTCTTCCTGATCTTGTTTACCCGCTTTGCATAGTGTCCAGTCATTTTCTCAATGTTCTCCTTTGCCTGGGCATGAAGTTTCTTAACGAAATCAGCACGCTTACTGGCATCAAGGCTAGTTCGTTCCTACAGTGGTAAAGGCAAAAGATCGATGGGAGCAATAGGTTTGAAGCCATAAACAAGTTCAAATGGCCAAAATTTAGTGGTCGAATGTACCGCCCTGTTATAGCGAACTCTACATGAGGTAGGCAATCTTTCCACATCTTCAAATTCTTCTTCAGGACTGCTCGCAGCATCATGGACAACGTCCGGTTGACAACTTCAGTCTGTCCATCAGTTTGTGGGTGGCATGTCATGGAAAATAGGAGCTTGGTGCCGAGTTTTCCCCATAAGGTCTTCCAAAAGTAGCTCAGAAATTTGGTGTCACGGTCTGACACAATCTTGCGTGGTACTCCATGTAGTCGCACAACGTCCCTGAAAAATAGATCAGCAATGTGTGAAGCATCATTGCTCTTATGACATGGGATAAAATGTGCCATTTTGCTAAAACGATCAACTACCACAAACACCGAGTCACTCCCCCTCTTAGTCCATGGTAAACCAAGAACAAAATCTATAGAAATATCTTCCCACGAAGTATTCGGGATAGATAGAGGAGTATATAAACCATGAGGATTCAAGCGGGACTTAGCTTTGTGAAAAATCTCGCATCTCATCATGTAGCGTTCCACGTCACGTCTCATGCGTGGCCAAAAGAAGTGATCAACGAGCACCCTTTCAGTTTTCTTGGCTCCAAAATATCCCATGAGACCACCAGCGTGAGCCTGCAAGAGCAACAAATGAACAAAACAACCTGGGATGAACAATTTGTTAGCTTGAAATAGAAATCCATCATGCAAGTGAAACTTCTCCCATCCTTTTCCCTTGTTACACTTTGAAAATGGTTCAACAAAGTATGAGTCGGTAGCATACAATTCTTTGATTCTTTCTAAACCAAGGATTTTAACATCAAGTTGGGAAAGTAAAATGTGATGCCTAGACAATGCATCGGCAACAACGTTATCCTTCCCTTTCTTGTACTTGACAATATAAGGAAAAGACTCTATGAACTCACTTCATTTTGCATGTCTATGGTTCAGTTTTAGTTGGCCCTTTAGATGTTTTAAAGATTCATGGTCAGAATGTATTACAAACTCTTTTGGCCACAAGTAATGCTGCCATGTTTCCAAAGATCGAACAAGTGCATATAATTCTTTATCATAGACATAATAATTAAGAGTTGGACCATTAAGCTTCTCACTAAAATAGGCGATGGGTTTACCTTCTTGCATGAGTACTCCAATGCCAACACCACTTGCATCACATTTAATCTCAAATGTCTTACCAAAATCAGGAAGTGAAAGCAATGGGGCTGATGTAATCTCATCTTCAGTTCTTGGAAGGACTTGTCTTGGGCATCACCCCATTGGAATGGAGTGTCTTTCTTCGTTAACTCATTCATGGGTGCAGCAAAGGTGCCGAAATCCTTCACAAACCGGCGGTAGAAACCGGCAAGTCCGAGGAAGCTATGTACTTGGCTCACATTTTGTGGAGCCATCCACTCATGAATAGCCTTGATCTTCTCTTCATTGACCTCCACACCTTTTTCTGAAACAACAAAGCCAAGAAACACAACCTTGTTTGTGCAAAATGTGCGCTTTTCCACGTTAGCATACAACTTTTCCTCCCGTAGGACAGCAAGCACACATTTTATATGTACAACATGATCCTCCAAAGTTTTGCTATAAATCAATATATCATCAAAGTAAACCACTACAAATTTTCCAACGAAGGATCTAAGGACATGATTCATCAATCTCATGAAAGTACTAGGTGCATTCGTTAATCCAAAAGGCATAACCAACCATTCATACAAGCCAAATTTTGTCTTAAAAGCAGTTTTCCATTCGTCACCCTCTTTCATTCTTATTTGGTGGTAACCACTTCGCAAATCAATTTTAGAAAATATGGTGGAGCCACAAAGTTCATCAAGCATGTCATCGAGCCTAGGAATAGGGTGCCAATATCTCACAGTTATGTTGTTAACGGATCTACACAGTGCACATGCGCATGGTACCATCTTTCTTTGGAACTAAAATTATGGGAACAGCACAAGGAGAAAGACTTTCCCTTACATACCCTCTGTTAAGAAGATCTTCTACTTGCCTCTCAATTTCCTTCATATCCTCTGGGTTTGCTCGATACGCTGGCCGGTTTGGTAGTGGGGCGCCCGGAACCAAGTCGATTTGGTGCTCAATGCCCCGCTTCGGTGGCAAACTAGGTGGTACCTCCTTGGGAAACACATCCTCATACTCCTGCAAAAGGTAAAGAACAACAGTAGGAAGAGTTGAGGGTAAATCGTTAGCAGCCAAGAAAGTTTCCTTATACAGGAGTACAAAGAATGGAGTATTAGGTTCTCTCAATTCCCTCATATCCCTTTTCCTAGCTGTCATAACTAATCCCTCTTTTTCCCGGGGCTTGGTCATATTTGGCTGTGGAGCTTTTGGATGTGGAAACACTCCCTCACTATGTTGGTGGCTCACTCGTTGTGTATGATCACTCTCTCCCTTTTTCTTTCCTTTTTCTTTGCATCTCATCAAGATAGACTTCCTCAGGTGTCATGGGAAGCCAAGTGAACTTTTCTCCTCTATGGACAAAACATAAGCGATTCGCACGCCCGCTGATTTGCACATCACGGTCATGCAACCACGGTCATCCAAGAAGCAAGTGACAAGCATGCATCGGCACCATATCACACTCAACATCATCTTGATATGTCCCTACTGAAATTGGTATTCGCACGTTGCTAATCACCTTAATTGCGCCACAATCATTCAGCCATTGCATGCGGTATGGATGTGGGTGTCGTTTTGTTTGCAATTGAAGCTTCTCGACCATCTCCGTGCTTGCAATATTGTTGCAGCTGCCACTATCAACAATCACTCGACATATGTTTGAGTTGATAAGGCGACGAGTGTGGAAAAGATTATGTCGCTGCCCCTTTTCCCCCTCCACAACTTGGGCATTAAGTGGACGACATACAACCAAAGCTTCACCATGAAGTTCTTCGTGAGATAAAATAGTTCCTCCTACTTCCCAACCTCGCTCCTCTTCCACTTCATTATTGCCACCTTTAGGGTCACTTTCAGACTCCCATTCACCTCGTTCATTGATTATCATAGTTCGTTTGCTTGGACATTCCGAAGAAATATGACCTCTTCCTTTGCACCTGTGGCATCGAATGCCGCTGATGCGTGTAGAACTCTTTTCTAGAGGTGGAGCAGAGGATACTCCTGCTGTAGCTGATGGCCTCTTATCTTGATTGCGAATAGCAGGTGAGGAAGCCGTCGAGGCATGTGGGTTCCTAGGTGGTGCACCCTCAAACTGAGAACCATATGGTTGTTGTGTTCGCTGCCATGAGCGTGTGGTGGTGCGGCCTTGGAAAGCGAAGTGGAAACATGTAGAGTAGCGCTTAGAGAAATGGTTGAGCAGCTGGAAAGGCAAGTTGCTCTTCGTTGGAGGACGACTGGTCTTAATCAACTTGATCCACACAAATATGGTTCTCTATATGATCTTTTTCTCCAACTCCCAAAAAGTGGTCTTGCAGAGGCTGGATTATTTCAGATCCAGATTCTTTTGGCGAGGGGACAGTGAAAAGAAAAAATATAGGCTTGCCAAATGGAGCGTGGTTTCTAGGCCGAAAGACCAAGATGGACTTGGCATTCATGACCTTCAGGTCAGGAATGATGCCTTACTTAGTAAATGGTTGTTCAAACTACTTACTGAGGATGGCGTTTGGCAAGCCCTGTTGTGTAATAAGTATCTAGGCCAAAAAGTTGTGTCACGGGCTGGTCTAATGGTGGCAAAGAAAAACCTTTTCTGCTTTGGATCCTTCGCGATAAAAGATGGGCCAGAGATTCGTTTCTGGGAGGACAACTGGCTAGGCAATGCCAGCCTCCGAGAACAATATCTAGCTTTGTACCGCATTGTTCGCGATAAGCATGATACTCTAGTGCAGGTGCTTAGTTCATTCCCGCCGAATATTTCTTTTAGGCGGGATTTGATTGGCCCTCGTCTTATGTCATGGCAAAATCTGTTATCTCAATTGGAGTCGATTAACCTGACACATGGACGGGGCGTGTTTCGCTGGAACCTCACTACATCTGGGTCCTTCACAGTCGACTCTATATACCATGCGCTCACGCATTCAGAGGTCCCAGTGGATAATAACAAGAAAATTTGGACGATGAAAATTCCACTGAAAGTTAAAATCTTCATGTGGTATCTTCGAAGGGGAGTTGTGCTAACCACAGACAATCTTCCCATCGCAATTGGCACGAAAGTAAGAAGTGTAGTTTTCATACTCATGAGAGACAATCAAACACCTCTTTTTTCAATGCAAGTTTGCGTGTTCAGCATGGTCAGTCATCCAAATAGCGTCCAGTTTGTATCCGCCCACAAGTGTTGCAAATATTTTTGGTCATTGGTTGGACGGAATTTCAAATAGGTTCAAAACACTCTCTGACTATGTGGAAATGATTTGATTTTCGAGGGCAAAAACACCTCTCCTTTGCAGGTTGTTTTCCGCTGTACACACTTGATTTGTACGTGGTCTACACTACACCGGACAACGTATCAAACATTGTTCAAGGCAGTGCGTACGCGGTTTGAGGTCTTCACCCAGCATGGGTGACAGCATAATCTCCGGATTGGTGCACCACCTCCTTCGACCTAGCATAGTGTCGGTCCTATATGATCCTGCTGTTGCAAATATGTCGCTTTTTTATCTTCTTTTAGTTTATTTTTGTTTAGTTGTGTGCATTTTAGTTATGTAGAGGCCGGATGATACTCAACATGTTTTGTATCCGATTGATTGCTACATTTTGAGTCAATAAAAATGGTCTTTATCGAAAATTGAAACCGGGCAGAGTTTTCTAAGGTGGGACTTGCGTGTGGGGTCCTGAAGACTAGTAGTCAGAACAGAACCCACCTAACCTTTTCCCACGTCATATTCAAATGGATCCAATCAAGCACTTGCTCCCGCCGTATTTGACCGCCTCCTCCCTCGCCTGGTTCTGGTTGAACAAGCTCCTTCCTTCCTTGTTCGAGTCTCAAGCACATTAGTTAAAGGAGGAATTATGAAGCTCAGCTACCACCAACACCGACACCATCAATTCATCTCCTTTCCTTGACCCGATCGTCTCCTACCACATGCGCATGGTAGACCTACATATACGCCTCACCGGCGTGTTCTGACCTGCGCTAGCACCAGGCCCGCTTGACCAGTCCACCGAAAAATCAACAAGAACAGCCTCTTCTTCTTCTTCTTCTTCTTCTTCTTCTTCTTCTTCTTCTTCTTCTTAGCAGGATTTTGCTATTTGTTTCTGGCTTTGGTCCAGAAGAATGGAGCGCGGCGAGTGAAGCGGGCATCAGTGAGTTCTTGCTGTCCCTGCTTGATTTCTACTAGCTTCTTTTGGTGACGCGGCCTGTTGGTTCACGGAAATTAGGGATACCTTTTTGGCCCTAATAATCAAGCAGTCGTGCTTGTATTTTCTCATCAACTGCGTCGTGCATACGTACTAGTTAGCTGCTCACCTAATACCTCTACCTAATACTAGCACTCTGTTTCAGATTGAGTCTACTGAATTAGAAATCAGCTGGATCGAGGGAGGGAATCAATTGTCACCGATGGAGGCCATGACTGGAAAAGGCGGCGCCAAGCCCGTCCCCAACTATCTTCGGCCATCGACCGGGTCGTGCCACGATGCGTGCAAGCACGGCGGCCATCACGCGTTCGTGGAGAAACAGGAAGCTCCAAGGGCCCAACCCAAACCCCGGAAGAAGCAGCAGCCATCAGCTTCGGATGACCAGAACCAAAAGAGAAGGCTGGTCAAGGTACGGTCGGTGTCACGTAGGCGTGTCGTAGATTTCAGCAAACCCGACAAGGCCGATACGCCGGCCGGTGGGAGCGAGATTGTTGTTGAGTGGAAGGACATCGTGGCCTATGACGCAGTGCCAGCTCCTGCTCCTGCCGATGGACCATCTCATCAACAACCTGATGGGAGGAAGAAGAAGAGGGATGTGATGAAGGGGAAAACACCATTTGCCAAGACCACCCATCCGGAGACTCCTGTCAAGAACCCAACCGAATCACTGAACAAGAGGCTGGCTAAGACCGTCAGGTCGACGCTCACCGGGAAGGCCTCCATCAAGAAGCCTCAAGCCGCCGCTGACAAGAAGGAGGCTGGCAAGAGAACAGAGAGTGTAAAGCCACCGAAAGCGAAGAAACCCATGACACTGCCCGTCGAAAACAAGGAAATTGTCCAGGGTGACACAACTGGTGATGTTAAGCAGGGGAAGTCACTCTACACTCCTGACCAAGAAGAGCGTGCTGCCATTGCTGAATCAAGCAGGGCACATCGGAGGGCCAAGAGCATGAGCATCAGCAGCCGATCGGTGCGCTTCCCGTTCACCCGACAAGCGACCAATAACTCGGCCACCTTCAAGCTGCGCTCCAAGAGCAGCAAGGCACCCGTCCTCCCATCCGAACAAGAGAAGCCCACGCGGCTCAGGTTCAGAAAGGGGAGAGCAGCCGGCGAGGAGTCCAGCGGCGGCATCCAGCTCAGGGCCAGGAGCCTGCGGAGGCGAGGGAGCGGCCTGTCCGGCGGCGCACACGCGGGCTTCGTGGTGCCGGAGTTGACGCTGAGGCACCAAAAGACGCTGGAGAGGAAGGAGAGCCGGAGGCTGTCTAACAACCTGATCGAGGAGACGGCGAGCAAGCTGGCCAAGAGCAGGAGGAGCAGGGTCAAGTCCCTGGTTGGGGCTTTTGAATCTCTCATCTCCAAGATTGGAAAGTAGGGTTCAGCAGCCGCACTGCACCAATGTTTCGTTTTGTTTGTCCTTGGGTTGATTCTAGAGTGATGACATCCGCTGTTTCTGCTAGTTCAATCAGGCAGAGTTGAAAGCAAAAGTTGATGTTTTCTCTAAGCATTTTGTAAATTTATAAAAGAAATTATATGTTCGATGATTGCATGGAATCACTTCATCTTCAGCGTCTTGTAATCTTAACCCCTTGTCCAAAGGCCACAGCTAGAGCGCCGGTTGGCCGGCTAAAATTCCGGCGCATGGGGCGGCTATAGCCGCTCATTACACCACATTATCCTGTATATGCTTTTTAAGAGGAAAAAAAAAACAAAGACCTGTAAAATAATAGTTACGGACAATCACATTGTCGGGGGTTGGGTGCGACATATGCCAAAAAATGGCTTATCATGGTGGGGGTGAGTAGAACGTCGCCGGTGCCTGGAAATGGGATGAGGCGAAGACATGCACGCCGGCGAATCTTACCCAGCTTCAGGGCTCTCCGGAAAGATAATACCCCTACTGCTGCTCTACGGGGTCTCCGCATGATCACTATGGCAAAGTGTTTACACGGTTGCTCCTTAAGCTGTTTCCTGGAGGTAGGAGAAGGCAAGGCTAGCTCCCTCCTTCCTATATCATCTGGTCTAGTGCTAATGGATTCCAACCCTTTGCATGGATGCCCTGGGGGTTTATATAGGCCTACCACCCCCCAGGGGTACAATGGTAATCCGGCTGGGCGCGGGCCCAGCCGTCAGTGCCTCCGGCCTCCGTCTTCTCCGCCGACTGGTGGGCCCCGTCGACTGGCTCGGTACGGAGCCGATAGGCCGCGTCCGCCGCGGGCGGGTCTTACCGGCTGCTGATTACTGTAGCCGTGCTTCTAATGACGCGGGCTTGGTCATGGAGTCGTGACAACAGCCCCGCCGCTTGACGGGCGATCACTATTGCCACTCTTCGTCACATCTGGTTAATGGCGCATGGGCCCCGGGGGAGGGGCTGGCCGACTCTCGGGGGCCGACTCCCAACGGGTCCGACTGGTGGCGCCCTTGCCGTCTTCTGGGGTCCCGCTGGCTGGTGGGACCCGCCGCCCCAGGGTCGTACAGACAAGCCGCCGTGGGCGCAGGATTTGGTCCACTGGTGCTGATGTCAGGGCCGGCATGGCAACAGTGCCACGCCCCACGGAGATCCCCGCAGGTACGGCGTACTGTGGCCATGCCTACCTCTGGAAAGGGGTGAGAGCAGGCTTCACTGTAGCCACTCCCCTGTCCTGTCCCTCTTGATGAGGACATGGGGTTTGTTGGAGTCGCGGACCGACTCCCCAAGACCGGCTTCTCGGGAAGTCGTCAGTCAGAAGTCGGCTTATCCTGAAGTTGTTCCTGGGACTCGGCCACGAGTGGCTAGTCGGTTGCCTTGCCGCCGACTTCTCAGAAGGCGGCTCTTTGTCCTGGGGTCTTGAGGGGCGCGGCCTGCCCCGATGTCTTGAAAGGTTCTGGGATTCGGATTAGCCTACCGGTGGCCCATTACTCCGACAGTAGTCCCCGAAGCTGATGAGGCGCCACGGACGATCGGCCGAGGAGCCTCAGCAGTTTCTCTTTCCGGGTGCCCGAAACATGGATCTTGCTTGACTTCTGCCGAGCCGACTAGGAGTCGGACTCGCCCAACTCTGACTTGCACAATATTTCGAACGTCGCGGCGGGATCCAAGTAGCGTGCTGGCTAAGCTTCCAGGCCGCCGCCCGTTCCGGGCCTATCACGTGGCAACACGCGGCCGGGCCAGTCTGCCAGCCTACGCGCGTGATGGGACAGGCCCGTAGGCGGGGCCCGCCATTACCGCGCCTCGACGCTCGGGCGGATCCGCTGTGGCCCGAGCGGACGGTTGGGATTCCCGTGAAGTTACTGCGCGCAGTAACTTTTGTCGTGGAAACATGGGGTCGTGGGGTCATGGGCGCAGTAAATCCCACGACCGCCCCCTCGGCTTCGCAGCCCATGAGGCTATAAGTAGGGGGAGGAGGGAGGGCGCGGCAGAGCACGCGCGTCCCTCCTCCACGCTACTCCTTGCTCTTCTTCTTCTTCTTCTTTCTCGCATCGACGCGCGCCCAAGCTTTGCCGAACGCCGCGGCGACCCGCTCATGATGAGTTCTTCTTCTGCCGCCGCGCCTCCTTCGGTGCATTCCGGCACCTGGGATGGCTCAGAAGTCCATGACGACCACATCGAGTTCCTGTGCAAGACTCGTCGGCTCCCCGGCGAAGATTACGTGCGGGTATGCCTTGCACTGAGGGGGGAGATCTCTCCGGCGCCGGAGGAGAGCGAGTGGGTTATCTTCCGCTCGCACTGCCTGCGCAGATTGGGGCTGCCGGCGAGCAACTTCTTCTGCTCCTTTCTGGAGTTCTACGGCCTCCAGCCGCACCACCTCACGCCCAACACGGTGGTGCTGTTGTCCGCCTTCGTGGCCTGTGTGAAGGCTTCCTCGGAGTCCTCCCCACCCTCGAGCACTGGGGGGAGTTCTTCTACTCCAAGCTCGGCACCCAGGCTGCAGGCGTGCCGGCTCAGTGCGGCGCGTTCATCGCCGTGCGGAGGTCGGGGGCCGACAACCCCTTCCCCACCATCAAGCTGATAAAGTCGGTGAAGATGTGGCAGCGATCGTACTTCTACGTGAAGAGCGTCTTCGCGAAGGGCAATTGGGTCAACCTGCCGGCTTTCGAAGCTGGCCCGCCGGCTGGGAGACTGCCCCAACTGGTCGTACCGGGCCAAGTCGCTGACGCTTGCGGGAGCTGGCGCCGTCACGCGACTCCGAGTGCTGACGCAGTCGGAGGGCTTGACTGGTCCGGACCTGCTGGCTGCCTTCGTGACGCGCCGAGTTCTCCCGCTCCAAGGTCGCCCCCACATGATATGCCAAATGAGCGGGCACCGTGACCCGAATCGGATGTGCACCAAGGACATGCCTCACGAGGAGGTGGTCTACGTGGTGAACTACCTCTCGGACAGCAAGCTCCTGGAGGACTGGCGGTTCGGCAAGGAGCCGTACTCCCGCGCCAACCCCCCACCCACAGTGAGTTGCCTTTTCTTTCTTTCTTTGAATTGTCTTCTTTCTTGCCGAGTTTGTTTTATGCGACCTGACCAGTCGGCTTTGGTCAGAATCCCCTCCTCCATCCACCAGCCGGCACCACGGGGCCGGCCCGCGAGTTCCTTGCCGACGGGGCGGAGAGCAACGTCGACGACCCCGATCTGGGGGCGGCGGCTTTGGAAGACGACGCCAAGGGAGGAGGCGGCCCGCGGCTCGGGGCCAGTCCAGAGGACTGGCCTGATGAGGAGGAGGAGGTCGCCCCCCGCCACCGGCCAGGAGCTAGCTATCCCGGCGCGGGCTCTTCTGCCACGCCGGGTGCTCCGGGCGGCGGGAAGAAGCGCAGGGCTGTGCCGACCTTGTTCGGCAGTCGGCCGAAGAAGCCCAAGAGTTCGGCTGCGGCGACCAAGCGGGACGAAGCGACCGCGAAGGCCATCCGCTTCCGCAAGGAAGTAAAGAAGCCGCCACTGGTCTCCGCGTGAGTATTCCGTCTTAACGCTTTATTCTTTCTTTGTGACTTTGTCTGAGTCTTTTACTTGCTTCCCTCGCTTCAGGGCTCCCCTCACTCTTGAGAGGGTTGTCGCCGCCTCCGTCATGGGGTCAGCGGAGACGTCCGCCACCACTCGGCGGATTGACCCCGCCGCTGACCTCCGGGAGGCGACGGAGCGGAACTCGCAGGAGAAGCGCAATGAGGAAGAAGCCGCCCGCCTGGAGAAGGTGGAGGCCGAGAAGGCGGAGGCCTCCGCCAAGAAGAAGCTGGCGGAGACCGAAGCCGCCGTCGCGACAAAGCGGCAAGCTGAGGAGGCCGCGCACCGCCAATCGGCGGTGTTCGTCACCCCGCTGAACTCTGCGCCGCCGCCTCCGGAGTTCACGGGGCAGTCTGGGAAAGCCGGCGGCGAGAACCCCGTCATGGAGAGGGAAGGCGGCGACTCCTCCATGCCGGACGTGATCGTTCCGCCGCCACCTCCGCCGCCGTCTGGGAGCGCGCAAGGCAAACAGCCGGCGGACCCGCCGGTGCCGCCGACTGAAGATGAGGCCGTGGCAAGGCTACTCCTTCAAGTCGGCGCGCCAACGCGCCGCCGTCTTGAGAAGGCGACTTCGGCGCCACGCCCCCTGGAGGCCGGCACCGTCAGCTCGGCGATCCCAGATGCCGAAGCGACGAGCGCCGCGCCCATTGGGTGGGTGCGAGGAGGCGGCACGGGGCCGCTGAACCAGGCGCTTCTGGACGTCCAGATGAAGCTGCGAGCTGAGGGCGACGCCATCCAGAACTGCACCAAGGCGTACCTGGCATCGTGGGCAGCCGTCCGAGTATGCTTTCTCGTTGGTCCTTGTTTTCTTATTCCTCTCTGTGGGGGCGCGCCAGCGCACCCACTGGGTGTAGTCCCCGAGTTTCGGGCCTGCTGCTGAGCAGGCGGCCCGGAACTTTCAATTGGTGAGTTTCGGGTACTAACTTTTGTCTGAAATACTTGTCGCGGGACTACCACAACCTCCGTGTCACTGCCTTCAACCACAACGTTGAAGAGCTGGGCAAGCGGACCGCCGACTTGTCGGAGAGCCGGAGTGAGTCCTTTTTCTTCTTTGCGGGGGCGCGCTGGCGCACCCGCGGGCTGTAGTCCCCGAGATTCGGACCGACTGCTGAGCAATCGGGCCGGATCTCCCCGGCAACCTCCTTTATTGATGACTTAACGCCTTCTTTCTTCCTTCTCTTCAGAAGCCAACGCTGCTTTTCAACAGCAGCTGAGCGAAGCCAACTCCGCGTTGCGCGCCAAGGAGGAGGAGTGCGGTAAGCTCGCCGCAGAGCGCGATCAGCTGGCCGCACAATTGGCAGAGCAGCAGGATCTGCTCAAGAAAACGCAGAAGGAGGCGGAAGAAATGGAGACCGCCCTCCTGGCCGAGTTCGCAAGCGAGCGCTTCTCCTGGTTTGACAATGAGGCATCGCTGGCCTCCGGCTTCCATGAGATTGAAGACATCGTTGATGGTGAGTTTCTTTACTTTCTTTCTTCAAGCTGCCGATTATAAGTCGTGCCGACTCCTGATTTTTGACTTGCTTCTTCATTCTTTCCGTCTTGGCAGACTTCTTCCCTGGGCACTCGCAGGCCGCCATCCAAGCCATCGAGGCTGACCGTGAAGGTCGGAGGGAGGAAGGTGCAGAGATCGCCGCCGACACCCCCCGAACCCTTGATGAGCATATCTTGAGCATCGAGGCTCACCTTCGGCCGGCTCACCGGATGCTGCGCCGGCTTCAACGTGTCGGCGCCCAGGCGATTGCTGCCCTGTTGCCAGACATGCAGGCTCCGCGCACCCCCAGTCGGACTATCGACTGGCTGGAGGTCGCGGCTGGTCATCTTGAGGCCTGGAAAGGTTCCTCGGCCCGAGCTGGAGCGCGCCGGGCCTTGGAGTTCGTCAAGGCGTGGTATCCAGGGCTGGACCTAGACCGGCTGGCCACACTCCGGTCAGAGGCCTAGCCGGAGCTGGCAGCCGCGGAAGATGCCCTCGTCAAGCGTGCCGCAGCGATCGCCGAGTACACCGACACCAGCATCTTCGTCCCCAAGCGGGCTGAAGACGGCGAGGAGGTACCGCCGGAGTGGGTTGGGATGAACCCAGACTACGGCAAGGACTCGGCGGAGGTGATCGGCTCCAGCGTCGAGGAGGAAGACGAGGCGGAGGACGGAGGCGAGACGGAAGCACCAGAAGACGGAGCGGACGGCAGCCTCAGCTCGACCGTGCCTCCAGCAACGAGCCGCGTGCGACCAAGCCGACTACCGCTGGAGGCGATCAAGCCGAGACTGCCCAGCCGACCGCCCCAACGCCCAACGCTGCCGTCTCCTCCGACCCTCCGAATCCGTTTGCCGCTTCCTAAGCTGCCATCTTTATTTTATCTGCTTTAGTAGTCTTTGAAGAACTTGTTAATTCGCACAATTCCACCCACGGGGTGTATTTTGAACTTCTGCTCGAAGATTCGACCAAGGGCCTATGTTATGTAAATATTTATCCGAATTCTATCTTTTCTTGCTCATTGCTCTTTTGGCTTTTTCCTTTGCCGCCTTCTCTTAATTGCCGTCTTGCCAGTCGGACAGCCGCTCTGCGGACTGCCGTTGAATCAAATGCTTGGCTACTTTAGGAAGGCAAGTACTTAGCCGTTTTAGAGTTTTTGAGCAAGTTGAATAGAAGGCGGTGAGCTGACTGCTTAATAGTCGGTTTGCGAAAAGAAAAAAGGAAGGCTGGAAGCCGGCTTAAGCTATGTTTTATGCTTTGAGTCCTTAGCCATTTTTCATGCGAACGCCCATTCTACCTTACTCCTACCCATCGTACAGTCGCTCTGCGAGCTGCGGCTTCTGACAAGAGATGGCTTAGGCGCCACACACTACTTGTCCGGCTGCAGGAAGCATTTCATAGTGCAAGGCAGCAAGTCCCCGGGCCGACCTGTCGAGCCCGGTGCCAAGCGGCATAACAAAGAGTAACATACTCGTAGGCATCATTTTTATCATATAGACAAAAGAGGGCAGTCCTCGAACTCGTCTCGGGGGGCCCGAAGTCTTGGTACTTTAATACAAAAGGTAACGTGGTACATACTGCATCAGCTATAAAATCTTCGAAGGAGATTTGCATTCCATGGCCGCTCTGTCTCTTTGCCGGAGTCGTCCCTCTTGCGTGCTCGGGGCTTCTGAGCATCAATCAGGTAGTAGGAGTCGTTGCCCAGCACTTTGCTGATGATGAAAGGGCCTTCCCAAGGCGCCGACAGCTTGTGCTGGCCGGCTGTTCGCTGGATCAGTCGGAGCACAAGGTCGCCCTCTTGAAAAGATCTCGGCCTGACCTTCCTGTTATAGTATCTGCGTAGGCTCTGCTGGTAGATGCTGGACCGGCTGAGTGCCAACAGCCGGCCCTCTTCCAGCAGGTCGACGCCGTCTTGTCGTGCTTCTTCTGCTTCTTCCTCAGTGTACATGGTGACTCGCGGGGAATCGAACTCTATGTCCGTTGGGATGACGGCTTCAGCACCGTAGACGAGGAAGAAGGGCATGAAACCGGTTGACTTGTTTGGAGTCGTGCGCAGACTCCAGAGGACGGCTGGCAACTTGTCGAGCCAGCAGCCAGCCGAGCGCTCCAGAGGCTCGATCAGTCGGGGCTTGATGCCGGATAGGATGAGATTGTTTTGCCCGCTCCACCTGGCCGTTTGACTGTGGATGGGCGACGGATGCTAGGTCCAGTCGGATGCCAAGTGTCGCACAGAAACGGGCCAAGGCGCCTTTGGCAAAATTTGTGCCATTGTCGGTGATGATGTTGTGTGGTATGCCGTACCGAATTGTGATGTCGGAGATGAAAGTCACGGCAGTCGGACCGTTCAGTTTCTTGATTCGCTTCGCTTCTATCCACTTGGTGAACTTGTCCACTACGACAAGTAAGTGAGTTAAGCCACCTCGTGCCGTCTTGAATGGTCCCACCATGTCTAGACCCCAAACTGCGAAAGGCCAGGCAATGGGGATGGTCTTGAGTGCAGAAGCCGGCTGATGCGGCTTGGAGCGGAACTTCTGGCACCCTTTGCATTTTTGGACCAATTCCTTGGCCTCTTCTAAGGCTGTTGGCCAAAAGAAACCGTGTCGGAAAGCTTTGGCGACGAGTGCTCTTGAAGCCGCATGGTGGCCGCACTCGCCTTGATGGATGTCTTTGAGAATTGCTTGGCCTTGCTCTAGCTCTACGCAGCGCTGGTAGACACCAATGACGCTGCGCCTGACCAGCTCTCTGTTGACTATGGTGTAGGCTGCCGCTTGGTGTTGTACTTGCCGAGCTAAAGTCTCATCAGTCGGCAGCTCTTTGCTCACCAAAAATTTGAGGATGGGCTGGGCCCATGAGGGTGCTGCTATTTCTTCGACTGCCAGAACTGCGACTTGGACGAGGGCGGTTGGGCTGGGAGGCGGCGGGTTGGAGTCAACAACCGCTTGCTGGGTTAATGAAGTCCCCGGGCCGACTGGCGCGGCTCTTAGGCCGAGTTCTGGAGTCTTCGAGCCCGCCGCCGCAGTCCCCGGGCCGGGTTCTGCAGTCCCTAGGCCGGCCTCGACTGTGGCGGCTTTGGAGCCATCTGCCAAAATCCCCGTACCGTCTGCCGGGGCTCTGGAGTCGGATCCGACTTCTTCGGGAGGAGCCGGCACGAAGATGGAGTCTGATTCTGGTGAAGGCTTGACAGACGGCTTGAGGAGGCGTTGAAGGGCGACGCCGGATGGTATTGCTTGGCGGGTAGAGCCGATTCGTGCCAAGGCGTCTGCTTGGTCGTTGTCGTTTCTTGGCACATGGAGGAACTCGCACCCCTCGAAATACCCACTGAGTTACTGCACGAGGAAACGGTAACTCGCCATGTTTGCATCTTTGGCGTTCCAGTCGCCAGACGACTGCTGGACCACTAAGTCCGAGTCGCCATAACACAGGATCCAGCGAATGCCGAGTTCTTTGGCAAGCTGGAGCCCGTGAATGAGCGCCTCGTACTCGGCGATGTTGTTGGAAGCGGCAAAATGGATTTGCAGTGCGTATTTGAGCTTGTCGCCTTTAGGAGAAGTGAGGACAACGCCGGCTCCCAAGCCGGTGAGCATCTTGGAGCCGTCGAAATGCATCCGCCAACGGGTGGAGTCGGACGCTGGAGGTAGGTACTAGGTCTCGGCCCAGTCGACGAGAAAGTCGGCCAGTGCTTATGACTTGATGGCGGTGCGGGGCTGGTAGTGGATGGTGTAGGGAGCCACTCTATGGCCCACTTGGCCACTTGGCTAGAAGCATCTCGGCTTCCGATGATCTCGGCAAGTGGGGCCATGCAGACCACAGTGATTGGATGCTCTTGAAAGTAAGGCTTCAATTTCTTGGCGGCAAAGTGCACGCCATAGCACATCTTCTGGTAGTGGGGGTAGTTCTGCTTGGAGGCCGACAGTACTTCGCTCAGGTAATATACCGGTCTCTGGACAGGTAGTGCCTTGCCTTCCTCCTTGCGTTCCACTACAATGACCATGCTGACTACCCGGCTGGTGGCGGCGATGTACAGGAGCATAGGTTCCTTAGGAGTCGGAGCCGCCAGAACGGGTGGAGTAGTCAGCATCTTCTTCAACTGGAGAAAAGCTTCGTCCGCCTTGTGGTTCCACTCGAAAAAAGTGGTCTTCTTCATGAGCTGGTATAAGGGGAGAGCTTTCTCGCCCAGCCGACTGATGAATCGGCTGATGGACACCAAGCAGCCGGTGAACTTTTGCACGTCCAGCAGTCGGCTGGGTACCTTCATCCTCTCAATGGCCTTGATCTTTACGGGGTTGTATTCTATGCCGCGTTTAGAGACCAGGAAGCCAAGGAGTTGGCCGGTTGGTACTCCGAAGACACACTTCTCGGGGTTGAGCTTGATCTGGAATCGGCGCAGGTTCTCAAAGGTCTCATTGAGGTTTTCCAGCAGTGTTCCACACTTTTCCGTCTTCACCACCACATCGTCCACGTAGACGTGGACGTTTCTCCCGAGTTGCTTGAGGAGGCACTTCTGCATGCAACGCTGAAAGGTGGCGCCAGCATTCCTCAAGCCGAACGTCATGGTGAGGTAGCAGAAGGCTCCAAACGGCATGATGAAGGCGGTCTTTAGTCTGTCAGCCGGGTTCAGCTTGATCTGGTGATATCCTGAATATGCATCCAAAAAGCTCAACAGCTCGCATCTGGCAGTGGAGTCTATCACCTGATCAATTCTTGGTAGAGCAAACGGGTCCTTGGGGCAGGCCTTGTTGAGGCTCGTGTAGTCAATACACATTCGCCACTGCTTGTTCTTCTTCAGTACCAGGACCGGATTGGCTAGCCACTCTGGAAAGAACACTTCCATAATGAAGCCGGCTGCTAGGAGTCGGGCTATCTCTTCTCCGACAACTTTTCTCTTTTCTTCTGATAGACGGCGCAAGGGCTGCCTGACCGACTTTGCATCAGATCGGACATGTAACTTGTGCTCGGCGAATTCCGTCGGTACACCTGGCATGTCTTTGGGGGACCATGCGAAGATGTCCCGATTCTCACGGAAGAAATCGACGAGCTCGCCTTCCTATTTGCTGTCGAGGTTTGCGCCTACGACAGCGTACCTCTCTGGGTGCTCCGGATCCAAGGGTATCTGCTTTGTCTCCTTGGCCGGCTTGAACGAACCCTCAACCTCCGACTCCTTTGGGTTAGGCGACACCTCTAGCTGCTTGCCGGCCATCGCCACAACCCGGTCAAGGAGCCGCTTCTCGGCCGCGATCACCAGGGACTCGGTCAGCCGACTACTCTCAGCCGCATAGGCAGACGACTTCCGGTACTTGCCGGCTACGGTCAGAATCCCCCTGGAACTGGGCATCTTCATTTTGAGGTAGGCGTAGTGGGGGACCGCCATGAACTTGGCCAGGGTGGGTCGGCCAAGTAGTGCATGGTATGGGCTCTCGAGGTCCACCACCTCAAACCAAACTGACTCTCGCGGAAGTGATCTTTGTCTCCAAAGAGGACGTCCATCAGGATCTTGCCGATTGGTGAGCAGGAAAGCCCAAGAACAATGTCATGGAACACAGTCCGGCTGCTCTGAAGCTGTCTTTGCTTAACTCCTAATTTCTCCATGGTGTCCTTGTACAGGATGTTGATGTTGCTGCCTCCGTCTATCAGAACTCGCGAGAAACGAGCAGCTCGTTTATCCGTGGCAAAGGTGGCATCCAAGACCAAGGCATAAGAGCCCGGACTCGGCATCACCTCTGGGTGATCAGCCCTGCTCCAGCTGATAGGCTTCTCGGACCAGTGCATGAACTTTGGCGTCTCTGATGCTACTGCATTCACCTCTTGTTGCTGCAGCCGCCTGCTGCGTCGATCATCAGCCATGCTGGTAAATATCACGTAGGCTCCGTGCTCTTCGGGATACTCGTGTTGTACTGCACTGACTGGCCTGACAGCCGGCTGCTGGGGCGGAGGCGAAGGTGGCTACCCAGCAGGCGGGGAAGGTAGGAGGCTATCTCCTTTGGCGATCCTGGTGAGCCAGTGGCACTTCAGGGTGGTGTGATTCGACGGCTTTGCGCCGCTATGGAACTTGCAAGGACCATCCAGAGTCTGCTCGTATGAGAAAGTCGGCAACTAGTTGGGCTTGCCACCTTTCTGTCGCTTGGGTGGAGGCTGCCCATCCGGCTGCTGGGCTTCAACTGTCGCGACCTGCCGGCTGCTGGAAGCCGGCTGCGGGGCCTTGCGCTTGTGGTCGTTCTGCTGTTGCCGCAGACTGGCGTCTCCTACCGGAGTTCTTGGAGCCTGAGGGGCCACTTTGCCAGTTGCGCTAACTTGAATCTCCGCCTTCATGGAGGAGTCGGTCGTGGCATACTTGTCTGCTATGATCAGCAGCTCGTCGAGGGTTTCTGACTCGTCGCAGAGGAGCTTGTGCTTGAGGAGGGTGCCTTCTCTGCACTCGGCGGTGAAGTACTTGATAGCCTGCACCTCGTGCAGGCCCTCGCAGGAGTTCCGAAGCTTGGCCTAATGCGTGAGGTAGTCGCGAGTCGACTCGTTGGGATCTTGCATGCACAAGGAAAG
Organism: Triticum urartu; assembly: GCF_003073215.2. Classification (NCBI taxonomy): domain Eukaryota; kingdom Viridiplantae; phylum Streptophyta; class Magnoliopsida; order Poales; family Poaceae; genus Triticum; species Triticum urartu. The sequence goes on along the minus strand of NC_053026.1, from coordinate 244,081,807 downwards.
CTGACGAGGCTTGGGAGGACGCTTGTACGTGCTGGTGAAGTTGCGGACGAATACTTCGATGAAGTCGACCCAGCTGTTGATGCTGCGGGGCTTCAGGCTGTTCAGCCATGTCCGGGTCGTGCCCTGGAGCATGAGCGGAACATATTTTACGGCGACACGCTTGTTGCCGTTCGCTATGTTGACAGCCGTGGAGTAGTCGACCAGCCAGTCCTCCGGCTTCACGGAGCCGGTGTACTTGGGCGTGTCTCTTGAGAGCGTGAACCCTTTTGGAAAGGGCTCGTCTCGAATGCGGGGCCCGAAATAAGGCGGACCCAACTCGTCTTCTTCTTCCAGCGCCAGGGATCGGTGAAGTCGGTCGATCCGGTGGCGGGCGTCGTTTTCCCCGACTCCCTCTCGGCGGCCAAGGCGGTCGCCAAGAGTCAGATGATCAACAGGCGATGGGGAGACTCGCCTTTCCTTGCGAGGAGGAGGAAGCGGACAGTCATCCCGTCGTTCTTCTGCTCTCGGGCGGCCGTCTTGGTCGCGCTCTATGGTAATGTGAGTCCGACTGTGGCTGACAGTCGGATCTTTGTCTTTCCTTCCTCGGGCGCCGCCAGTCGGCGTCCGAGACGTCGCACCTTGATCTCGGCGAAGGTCGTCGTTTTGCCGCTGCGGCGCCTCCGTGTTACAGTCGGCCTCGTTCTGTGCGGCAGCCGCGTCGAGGAGCCGCTGGACTCGCTCCATCATCAGGCGGCGCTCTTCGCCCTCGAAGTTGTCCAGCTCGTCCGCCGCCGCCTGGGCGGCTCGAATGTTCTCCGCAGGCGTAGCGTACACAGGGCGACTTGCCCCGAACAGGTTGGCGATGGCCACGCCGCGCTACTGGACCGCGCCAAGGCGGCTGGGCCCAGCTGAGGCTGGCGAGCCACCAACAGCGCGATCTATCTCACGCTGGTAGGCTTCTGACAAGCGTCTCATGCTAGCCAGCTTCTTCGCGCCTTCGACGAGTTGAAGGCGGCGCGCCTCCAACGTCTCCGCGTCAGCGTCTTCCGGAATGGGCACAATCAGGTCTTGTAGTGCCGCGCCAAGTGGGTCATGCGCTCCTCTGCCGGGAGGCTCGTCATGACTGATGACGAGCACCTCGGTGACGGTGCTTCCGTCGCTCTCCGCGCGAGAGAGAGGTTCGTTGTAGACCACCACGTTGGTGGGGAACGTGTCGAGCGACGCGGTGTCAGAGTCGACCAGCATCGGGTCGGTGGAACCTACAGACTCCAAGTCCACGGCAGGCTCGCCGGCGACGTGGAGTTGGTCGAGGAGGCCCGCGAGGAGGCTCTCGGGGCCACCCGCGCCTGCGTTGGATGCAGGTTCGTCGGAGAGGCGAACCTCACCGACAAGTTCGGCGAGGCAGCTGGCTGCGCAGGCGATCTCAACGCCGTGCAGCGCGTCAGCACAAACTCCGTCTGGCGTGCCTGGCTGGCTGCGCTCGCCAGGGAGGAAAAGGGTTCTCGTCCAGAGCAGGTCTCCGGACGACGGTGCACCAGGCCCCACGGTGGGCGCCAAATGTCGGGGGTTGGGTGCGACATATGCCAAAGGATGGCTTATCATGGTGGGGGCAAGTAGAACGTCGCTGGTGCCTGGAAACGGGATGAGGCGAAGACATGCACGCCGGTGAATCTTACCCAGCTTCAGGGCTCTCCGGGGAGATAATACCCCTACTGCTGCTCTACGGGGTCTCCGCATGATCACTATGGCGAAGTGTTTACACGGTTGCTCCTTGAGCTGTTTCCTGGAGGTAGGAGAAGGCAAGGCTAGCTCCCTCCTTCCTATATCATCTGGTCTAGTGTTAATGGATTCCAACCCTTTGCATGAGTGCCCTGGGGGGTTTATATAGGCCTACCCCCAGGGGTACAATGGTAATCCGGCTGGGCGCGGGCCCAGCCGTCAGTGCCTCCGGCCTCCGTCTTCTCTGCCGACTGCTGGGGCCCGCCGACTGGTGGGCCCCGCCGACTGGCTCGATACGGAGCCGACAGGCCGCGTCCGCCGCGGGCGGGTCTTGTCGGCTGCTGATTACTGTAGGCGTGCTTCTAATGACGCGGGCTTGGTCATGGAGTCGTGGCAACAGCCCTGCCGCTTGGCGGGCGATCACTATTGCCACTCTCCGTCACATCTGGTTAATTGCGCGTGGGCCCCGGGGGAGGGGCTGGCCGACTCTCAGGGGCCGACTCCCAACGGGTTCGACTGGTGGCGCACTTGCCGTCTTCTGGGGTCCCGCTGGCTGGTGGGACCCGCCGCCCCAGGGTCGTACAGACAAGCCGTCGTGGGCGCAGAATTCAATCCACTGGTGCTAATGTCAGGGCCGGCATGGCAACAGTGCCACGCCCCACGGAGATCCCCGCGGGTACGGTGTACTGTGGCCATGCCTGCCCCTGAAAAGGGATGGGAGCACGCTTCACTGTAGCCACTCCCCTGTCATGTCCCTCTTGATGAGGACATGGGGTTTGTTGGAGTCGCGGGCCGACTCCCCAAGGCTGGCTTCTCGGGAAGTCATCAGTCAAAAGTCGGTTTATCCTGAAGTCGTTCCTGGGACTCGACCGCAAGTGGCTAGTCGGTTGCCTTGCCGCCGACTTCTCAGAAGGCGGCTCTTTGTCCTGGGGTCTTGAGGGGCACAGCCTGCCCCGATGTTTTGAAAGGTTCTGGAACTCGGGTTAGCCTACCCGTGACCCATTACTCCCCATTACTCCGACACACATGCACTTTCACATCTCAAGAGTGAATGCCTGCTACTGCAGTCGGCTCAAGGAAACATCTTGGAAAACACTACGCTCCGTCCAGTTTCACAGACAAAGCAGAGATGAATCAAAATACAACACCGCGATATAAGTGCAAGATGTCAGCGTTCGCGCATACCACACCAAGATGTCCAGCGTTAACCAAATCTCGACAGATGGCGTTGCAATACCAAAACGCATGAAATTACAATGTACACCACAAGGTCAGTTCTGCCTGATGGTTACAATCAACACCCAGGCACCAGATAAGCTCCTACAGAACAAATGAACCGTCTTGTTTCAGAATTTCTGGAAGACTGGAATGTACTCTCACCGGTTCCTCGTGTTAAGTGTTCATTAGGAGCCAGATGTTGAAACATGTGTGCGACAAGTTAACCAACTGCATCATTGGGATTCCCTTGAAAAAGAAAATCAGTGCCAGGCACCAGTTTCAGTGCAGGTTATTAATGAAATGATTAACAGCTCTCCCAGTGAGCAGACACGGTAGTAATATACCTGGCCACATGTGAGATGTTGATGACAAGCTCTAAATAGTCCTAGTTTCTACCAGATTCACATCCTCATCAATAAATAGTAGCACAGCCGTCATGACAAGCCTGAAAAGACGTATCATATATATTAACAATTATATTTGGCAACAAGCATCCCTAGCGTGCAAGTGGCAGAAAACTAAGCTTGAACAAATGCTGAATTAAGTATAGCACAAACCCAGGATTATATGCATAGCACAACTGGTAAGTGGTAACAAGGAAAAGAGGATCATGAAGGAAACCTCTATAATACTAATATATTTCTACTATTTTTTCATTATTGCTGGGCTGAAAACATGTGGACGTAAACCTAGAGGTGGGGAGCCGAGCAGGATCCATGATTGCAGGCTGAGGTGCTCCCCGCCACGTCGCTTCATGCAGCAGACAAGTACCGTCTGAGCCAAATCAAACCTCCTGGTGTTTCATGGCCTCAACTTGTCTGATGCCGACTCCAGTTCTAGCAGGAATAGCAGCAGGAAGGACAGGATCAATGGCGGGGCTCATCAGCAGAACAAAAGCACCCAGGAAGTGTGTGAGAATGACAACCCTGCAGTTGCACAATATCTGGCAGAGAAGTTCCAGAACAGACTCCCGGACAGTCCGTGATCTTGTGAGCTTAGTGCAAGCTCAATCCCCATGTATTTTTTTCTTTGTGAAACTAGGTAGTCGAAAGATAGGATGAGAAGATATCAATCTCATCTAGGTTTAAGTGGTTTCGAAGGACTAAATGGTCTTAGTGGAGCTTTAGCTCTTTTCTGGCATGAATTTATGCCAAGACAATGTGAAGGCTATGGATGTACGATATATTGATCCTTACTCCTTGGAGGCTCACCCGCATCTACGGCGAGCCCCAGACGGAGGACCGACATCGCATGTGGTCACTTCTCAGTCATCTTCACCACTAAGCGGACATGCCGTGAGCAGTGATTGCAGATTTCAACGAGGCCATGTGGGGCTTCAAACATTTCTCCGAGACTCCTCGCTCGGCAGGTCAGATGATTAACTTTCGTGATGTTTTGGAGTTATGTGGTCTCGGTGGTCTTGGTTTTTCAGGTCTGCCATACACTTATGATAACCAGCGATCCAGCCGAGCAAACGTCAAAGTTCGGCTCGACCAGGCAGTGGCAAACAACCAATGGCATGACTTGTCTTGGAGGCAGGTGTTAAGCACCTGGTTGCTCCTTTGTCAGACCATGCACCGATCCTCCTAAGGTGCTTGGCCAAGTTACAACAGGAGAATGTGGGTAAGAGGTGCCGCCACTATGAAGTTGCTTGGAAGCGTGACCCAGCGCTGCCCGAGGTGATCATGCAAGCCTGGTCAGCGGCCGGTGCCATGGGCAACCTTGGTGACGTGGCGGCGGCGCTAGGCGAGCTCATGCACGCATTGCATGGGTGAAGGAAAAAGAAATTCATAAATCCCATACTCGTCTTGAGGAACTAATGGCTATGAACGCAGATCAGAGGACTATTCGGGAAGCTACAGATCCGGCACTGTGTGCAGATCAAGTAGGTGGTGTCGCGTGCGCGGAAACAGGATAAAATCCCTTGATGATAGTGGCGTGGTGCAGCAGGACAGCGCCATCATGGCTAATATGGAGACAGATTACTTCATAAATTTGTTTACTGCTGATCCAGCGCTGTGTGTAATTGACCTTATCAATGCGTGTTACTGACAATATGAATGAAGGTCTGTGTGCAGAGCTTTCTGATAAGGAGATTGCTGACGCACTTTTCCAGATAGGCCCGCTCAAAGCCCCTGGACCAGATGGATTTCCGGCGGGATGTTTCAGAGAAACTGGGCAATAATGAAGGACCAAGCAATTGCTGGTGTTAAGCAATTTTTCCGGTCAGGAGTTGTGCCTGAAAGGGTGAATAACAATGCCATTGTCCTCATCCCAAAAGTTGATAATCCGGTAAAACTCACTGATTTCAGTCATTTATAAGGTGGTGTCGAAGTGCTTAGTTAACAGGTTGAGGCCAATTCTTGATGAGATCATATCGCCAGTACAAAGTGTTCTTGTGCCAGGAAGAACGATAACAGATAATGTGTTGGTTGCGTTTGACTGCATACATCATATCCAGCAGGAGAAGGATCCAGCAGAGTTTCTGCGCCTATATGCTGTGGGCCACTCAAAGGCAAATGATCAGGTTAATTAGGTTTTCTTGAAGTGGACGATGCAAAAGTTGGGTTTCGTTGACCGATGGATGAACTGGATTATACTCCTACTTGTGTCACCTCGGTTAGATACACTGTCAAATTTAATGGCACCCTCTTGGATTCGTTCGCGCCGTCGCGTGGGCTACAGCAAGGTGACCCTCTCTCTCCGTTCTCATTCCTGTTTATTGCTCATGGACTTTCTGCCTTGTTACAGGATGGTGAGTTAAAGGAAATTTTACTTCCCTGAAGGTATACCGGCGTGCTCTTGGTATCTCCCACTTCTTGTTCGCCAATGATACATTGCTCTTCTTTAAGGCAGAAGCACAACAAGCGGAGAAGGTCCATTCTATCATCATGGCTTATGAAGGCGCTACTACTCAACTTACTGACCCAGCCAAATGCAGTATTGATGCGGAGCATCCTACGGTCATCCCCATGGACCTACCTTCGTCTCCCACGACACCACGTGGACCAATGACAAGAGCTCGAGCAAGGGCTATCGAATCCAAGGTGAACTCGCTCCTCTCCGAACTACCACTTTCTACATGTGAGACATGGCTACTACCTCAAACGGAGACCCTATGTGTGATTAGGTACTTAGAGGGAAGCCACAGGGCAACTACATCCAACGGACAAGACGGCGAAGACACCCACTACAAGGACCTGGAGGAAAAGCTGCTGGAAGTTTACATCCACCGGACAAGGACGAGTTCTGGGAACAGTTCAAGAGCTCCGACGAGGAGTCAAGGAGTAGTTTCATCTTCGAGTAGTAGTTGTGTGAACTAGTAGTAGTCGTTGGAGTAGTAGTTTGATGGATGTAGTGGTTTGAACTAGTAGCCCTTCAAATTAGAATTATGTTTAATTGTGTTTTAATTAGAACTATGTTTAATTATGTTTGAAATGAAGTACTAGTTGAACAAACTATGTTTGAATTATGTTTGAAATGAAGTAGTATTTGAAGTTTCTAACTCTTACATCTCCAGTTTGCATCACCTATTGGAGTTGCACTTTTAGATCTCCGTTTTGCATCATCTGTTGGAGTTGGCCCTTTTATGGAAATGCAAAAAGCACTTTTTGGAGATGTAAATTTTAACATCTCCTGTTTTACATCTCCAAATTTGCATCTTCTATTAGAGATGCTCTTAGCAAGATGGTACGTAACTTCTAGTGGGGATCGTCAGAGGGGAAGCAAAAAAACACACTAGCAGGCTTGGCCTAAAATCTAGAAGCATAAACTCAATGATGGTTTCGGATTCCGTGACTTCACAGTGTTCAACCAAGCACTGCTAGCTCGCAAGCTTGGAGACTTCTAACCAAACCCGAGAGTCTGTGCGCAGGTTTTAAAAGCTCGATATTATCCAAAGGGGCAGCTGGCGGATACTGTCTTTTCAGTAATGCATCGGTCACATGGCAAGCGATCCAGTATGGATTGGAGCTGCTGAAAATGGGGCTGATTTGGCGGGTGGGCAGCAGAGCGCAAATCCACATCTAGAGGGATCGGGTGGCTGCCACGCGAGCCGTCGGGCGAGCTCCTCAGGCCCCAAGGGACATGCTGGCTAGGACGCGGCGGCTAAGACACGACGCAGACCTGCTGGATGCCAATGGCGCCTGGCGGGTGGATGTTCTTCCACTTCCTCTCGGTCGACGTCGACGCTATCATCCGCATCAATACCTCTCCACGTGTCCCCGGTGACGTCCTCGCCTTGGCCCCGAAGAAATCCGGTGTCTTCTCAATTCGTTCAGCATAACACTTTTGCCATGGACGAGCATGAGCGTCCGTTGGCAAGTGCTTCGAGTAGGGCAACGGATGGTCATCGCGTTACCTGGAAGACCATATGGGGGTGCCCTACTCCCCCTAAGGTATGCGTACTTGCCTGGTGGCTGGTCTCAAATTCTCTTGCCACTTGGGCCAATAAATTCTCTCGCAATTTGGAATCTAATGATCTGCCCATGTGGAACGCGGGAATGGTTACCATGCTATGTGCAGATGCCCGCGGGCTAAGGACTGTGGTCGAGGATGTCCGCAAAAAGTGGCCGGAATGACTATTCGGCGTGTAGGATCAGTTGTCAGAAGCCAGCCGCATGGTACTGTTGATGGTCCTTTAGCACACCTGACATGCCCGGAATGAGATCACACATGATAAGCACCGCCTCCGACTGAAGCATCCCGACGGTTTCTCAACAGCTACATAAACTTGCTGTTGTGTCTCAAGCAGTTCCCTCAAGATGATCCGACCAAAGGCAAAATGGTTCTCCGGGTGGACAGCGAACGACTCGGTTCGAAACCTCACACGCAGCCTGGGAGCTAATACAGGAGAGGACTTGCGCTGGGTGCGGCTGCCGGATGGATGGGCCAAACTCAACACGGACGGCAGCTATTTCGCCACTGACGGCTCCGCTGGCTGTGGCATGGTCCTTCGTGACTCTGCCGGTGAGATTATCTACACGGCCTGTAGGCAGCTCTTCATATGTGATAATGCACTTGAAGCTGAATTGGAAGCGTGCAAGGAAGTACTAAGAAAAAGGACAGACCCAGTGCCTGAGGGTCCCACGCCAGATGGGGTCTCGGGAAGGATCACACGAGGCAAGCTCCGCTACACAGTGCAATGCAGAGAGACGGCGTCGGACCCCGGACCTCTTGGCAAAAGTGGGGAGTACTTCACAACTGCAGAGGGCACTAGGGTAAGACAATATACAAGGGTTTTTATAATGTCCTAGGTTGTGTGTGACTGACTCAGAAGTAGATAGAAGGATAAAGAAAGCGATAGGTGTTAATTGTGCGTTTCGCCACGCATAGCGCTTATCTAGCCTAAGTGCACGCCTAGGCGTGCTTAAGCGCACGACTAGCACAATTAAGCGCTAGACGTTTTGTTGTCGCCTAGCACCTAGG